>NW_027187391.1:37373602-37471508 GCF_028583685.1 Petaurus breviceps papuanus
CCTTCCCTTCCCTTCCCTTCCCTTCCCTTCCCTTCCCTTCCCTTTCCCTTTCCCTTTCCCTTTCCCTTCCTTTCCTTTTCTTTCTTCTCTCTCAGTAGCCTGCTGGTCCAAGCTTTTAATATATGTGTGCCATAGGATTTTTCTTCTGTTCCATGTATGAGGGGCTAAGGTCTGTTTGGATCCTTTCAGAATTGCTTAGCTCCATTTAATATGAATCTTTGTTGTTCGTACCTATAACACTAGCAAGATTTTTCTTTTTCTTTTTTTTTAGGGGGGAAGGCAGGGCAATTGGGGTTAAGTGACTTGCCCAAGGTCACATGGCTAGTAAATGTTAAGTGTCTGAGGTCAAATTTGAACTCAGGTTCTCCTGACTCCAGGGCTGGTGTCTATTCACTGCACCACTTCACTGCCCAAGATTTTTCTTCCCAAAATATTAAATTAGAAAATAAGTTATAAGAATAGAAGCTAGTAAAGGTCAGAAGCAGATTATTAGCAGTATTTCCTAAATGGCAAATAGCCAGTGAATGGCAAACCAGTGTTTAGATTGCTTGCTATGAGATTCATCTAATCCTGATTGTTCCAAGAATATTTATAGATGAAACCAGAAGGACAACAAATGGATGGGAAAAAAAGCAGATCTTCCCATGTTCCTATAGAGAATTCTTCTCACCAGGAACAAAATTACAGATATATCAAAAACCTACCATGTAGGAATTTAAAAATATGAAATAAACTTAATTTCTTAATTTTGGACTGCAATTTTTCCTATCTCTCTTTCTATATCCCTACAACTTCTGGACCCACATTTATAGGTTCTGCCTATCTATTTAAAGTCTCAGTGTGTTCTCTGGCCAGATTGTCTGGAGAATGCCCTTATACACACTTTCCGATATAGTTCAGTCTCTTGAAAGACTTTTTTTAGACCTTCTACATGAATCTTTCTCCTCTTTAGTTCTTCCCTTATTCCCAATATTGATTTCTTTTCATTTAGCTTCCTACTTTGGGTCAAGAGAAAGGGTGAGGGCTATTTTTCTTCTTCCTGGATAGGCTGGGACCATGAATGTAAATTGGGGAATGTAGAATTAAAATCCTTGAGTTGTACAGGTGCATTTCTTCACAACATAGCCTCTCATTAGGTAGGTTAAAAGCAAGGTCCCTAATGGGTCAGATTGTACTGAGAGGTCTCTGATGGGCTATACTGCACCTGTGAATGCATAATGAAGCACAGTAGGTTCCTGTTGCTGAGAAACTTGGTTCCACGTGCATATTCAACCTTCTTAACCCGGAGTGGGCAAGAACTACTGGTTAAAGACGATCAATGAATATAATTGCTCAGATCAGCTAAATGTTACTCTATGATAGGGTTGGGCAAACTACAGCCCTAGCACAATATCTGGCCCCCAGCCTGTTTTTGGAAGGACTTGCTAAGAATGTTTTTTATATTTTAAAATAAAGTCTAATTATATTTAAAAATGTAAAAAACATTCTTCACTTGAGTACCATATGAAAACAAGTGGAGTGTTAGATTTGACCTCGCTGCCCTAGTTTGCCCATCGCTGCTGTAGGAGAAGCAGCTTCTCCATGTAACCTACTTGAAATTCTGGGATATCAGAGGAATCAAAATCTCTTAACCTTTCTGAGACTTAGTTTCTTCATTTGTAAAACGGGGATAATGATATTTGTGTAATGGATCCCCTGGTCCAGGAGATTGGGATACTTTCCCAATCTTTCCCAATAAGAGGTATTAGGTCTGAGCTCATGCAGAACAGATTCAGTCTTGGGGAGCCTGAACTATAAAGAGACAGGTGAAATTTTTTTTCATTGTTGCTTGAGGATTATATTCTTAATTCAAAGTTTGGCTCATGTTTAGGATCTCCCCAAAAGGAATGAATAGAGTCATTTCTAGAAAGGTATTTAGTGTGCAAGGTAGATCAGATATAAAAAATATTTATTTCCCTCATCATTGAGGAAATACTTAAGACACAAAAGACTCATAAGCATATTAATAAATACTTAGAACAGAGCAGTAACCTATAATTCCTATTATACTCTCACAGGAGGTTGACATTTAAAATATTAAAGTTTCACAAAGTGCTGAGTAAATATTTCACTCTCATCTTGCATCTGTGCTATCTGAAAACCCATTCAAGGTCCACATCTTCTGGCCAACTAGGAGTACATGGCTCATTTTTCCTGTGGGTGATGAATAATTGGTGCAAGGACCACATCATGTAAGGTAACTAGCACCAAGTGAAGAGCCAAGGACATTTTAAATTTAGGAAATAGCCATGTGTCTTGATAAGTTTATTCCTCATATTTACTCTTCCCAGGGAAAGAAACACAAAGCAGAAGAGGTTGTTAGGACTTTGAGAGTTAGTCTCAGACCCACTTAGATTAGTATATGAGCTCACTGCTGCTATGTGTGGCTATCACCGTTGCTGTTGCTCCTGCTGCTGGTGGTGTGTTTGTGTGTGTGTGTGTGTGTGTGTGTGTGTGTGTGTGTGGTTTGTGTTTGTGTTTGTGTGTGACTCTTTGGCTTCCTCTCCTACTCTCTGAACTAATTCTTTCATAGAGTTTTCCCCCCAAGGACAAGAGAGTTAATGGTTGTGAAGGTACTTTATAAGTACCATAAAAATATAAAATATCACAATGAAGATGGCCCAAAATATTGGTTACTCAGGGGTTAAAAAGTTATTACCATATATGATGGGTCCAATGTTTTCTTGATACAACTTCTTCCTCACCCCACTCCCAACATCTACAACATGAGGAGGCCCCAAACCCTCCTTCATCCCAAATCTCTGGGAATTAGTTTCCCCTAAAATAAGACAAAGATGCTCACACACTTTCTACCTCTTGACCCTGAACTGACTGGACATAGCTTTGATGACAAAGCTACTTAGTCATCTAAGGGCATACAATCTAGGTCTCCCACTCGCATCACCATGTTCACCACTATAACCTACCTTGATGACCAAGTGAGTTTCCATTTGGAAACTGGGCAAGGGAGGGAGGTGGGAGGGGCATGGCCTGAGAAGCTAAGTACCACTGCATCTTTGTTGCACATCCTGCTCTGTTGGGGCAAAGCAAACCTCTTTGTGTTAAATGTTCAATGACTTTTGAGTGCCAGGCTCTCATTTTAGGACTTATTTTGTCCCAACATTGAACGTGAAATAAGAGAACACTATTGGGCCCCCGACACCATGCTAAGGCCGTTTCTGTTAGATGCAACCTCTTTGTCTCAGCAGCCCTATTTGGAAACACATTGTTGTTGAGAACACAAATGTTAGAGATGGAAAGGGAGTACTGGGAAACTGCTGAATAGATAAGCAAGTCTAGTGTGCTATAGCAAGTCCCAGGGCTGGTGAATTAAGTAAGCAAAAGCTTCTGGGAAAGTGAAAACCTTTGGAGACAGGAAAGCAAATGGCAACAAGTTCAGTTTTTAGTGGCCCCAACAATCAAGTGAAGAATAATTTTCATTTATAAATGGTGAGGACAGGATTATGGGCCTCTTGTAACTGTTTCCAGCCATACTCCAAAACAGAAATAGCCAGGAGAGTCACCTCCAAATGTAAAGGACAGTAATATATACCCTACAAAAGCTTGCAACAATACAACATTGATTTTCTTCCCCTTTTTTTTTGTAGTGAAATTGCTGGGTGTTTTCCTAGTATGCTATTTACTGTACTTCATTTTAGTTGTATTTATAAACTGTCTGCTTGGTCTTCCTGCCAACTTCATTGAGGGCCCATTGTAGTAAAAAACTACAAAGATGCCAATATGTCTGAATTCTTATCTATGAAAAAAGAGATGCTGAATCTCCAAGCTAAAGCCAAACTCTCTCAGGTTTAGGATAACCAGACTATAATGGAAAACAAAAACAAACCTAAAAACCCCCAGGGGATTTCCCACAAGTACAGAGAACCTGTATACAACTCATAGAATATATTGGGGGAAGAATAATGTGAACATTCCCTTAATGCTGCTATTGCCATTCATTTTCTAAACTACCTCTATATTACATATTTCAGCTTTTATGTTATTTAAACTGGTTAATGATTAAGAGACTCTGAACAACACAGAAGTGCAGTACAAAGGGATAAAAATAACTTAATCTTTGAATTTTCAGGTTCCAAATGTTTATCTTCAGATCAGTCCAAAAATCTGTCTTGCATATTTGATTCCTTTCTCCCAGATGAAATCCTATCATCCTTCTTCAAGGCACACACTTTTGGCCTTTCTTCTTTTTCCATATTTACTTCAAATTTATAGAAGGTCAAGCACAATTAACTCAAATTGTCTTATTAGCATAGGCAGTGTGGTCTAGTGGACTTGTATTTGAAAAGACTTGAGCCCCCAAACTACCTCTAGACACTTATTAACTGTGTGAACATGGGCAGGGCACCTCCTGAAGCCTCAGTTTCCTCAAGGGTAATATGGGGGGAAGGTAATAATGTACTTCTCTCACTGGGCTTAAAGGAGATAACATATGTAAAGCACTTATAATAAAAGGATAATTGATTTTTAGAGCCAGAAGGGACATTGGACATTTACCATCAGGGCTTCTTTACCAGGCAATTTTGGACTTCTTTTTAAAAAAATATTCTCATAACTATATTTCAATATAATTGATTACTTGTGTAATTTTGTGTATTTTATTTAACAAATTAAACATTTTTTTTTATCCTGAGAAGGGTCTGTAGGTTTCACCAGATTGCCCAAGAACTCTATGGCACCCCTCCACCCCCAAAAGGCTGGAAATCCCTGCTCTCATTTAATCCCTTCATTTTACAAATGAGGAAACTGAGGCTCAGAGAGATTAACTAACTTGCACAGGCTCACACAGCTCAAAAGTAACAGCCAAATCTTGTATCAGGTCCACTAACTACAGGCACATTACTCTTTCTACTCTACCATGGTGCCTCCCTTTTCAAATTTTGAAGCATAGCTAGGTGATGCAGCGGATAGAGTACCAGACCTAGAGCCAGAAAGACTCATTTTCTTCAGTTCAAATTTGCCCTCAGACACTTGCTAGCTGTGTGACCCTGGGCCAGTCACAAAGGAGGCAGCTAAGTGGTGAAGTGGATAGAACAGTAGCCCTGGAGTCAGGAGAACCTGAGTTCAAATCCAGATTCAGAAACTTACTGACTGTGTGACCCTGGGCAGGTAACTTAAGCCCAATTCTCTACTCAAAATCTAAACAAATAAATTTTTTTTTTAAAGGGTGAAGAAGAGTCAGATGCAACTGAACAACAACATAAATTTCTGTTGTTATTCTAATCAGTATCATCGTCTTTTGGGCTTCGATCCCTTTGCTTTCACTATTCCTCCTCTCAAGTGTTTTTCCCATCTCATTCTTGGCATTTCCCATGCTTTTTTACATACTATTGAGACTAGACAGCTGTAGGTCCCATCTTTCAATCTCTTCTTAAAACTCCTCGTAATGCTAATCTCCTCAACTGTGGGATCTGCTGGCTCTGGGGTTTTCCCGGTTATGCAGGGGTTTGTTTATGTCTGACCTAGATTGTAAGCTCCCCAGGGCAGGGATTCTGTCATTCTGTGTTTTGTAATGTGCTGCAGACACTTAACACGACTTAGAATAGTCATAGTATTCACACAAGTTCAATTAGATTAGGACCAGGGAATGATGACGCATCCTACATAGATGCTGGTTAGAGCATGAGAACATAGAGACAGGTATGGAAGGCTCAGCCTGGGAATGATTTAAAAGGCTTCAAGGAGGTGGTAAAGACATCCCAAGCTGCTTTTCTCTTGTGGGGTGAGAATCTATGCCTGAGGAAAGCTGAAAAGAGAGGGACCAGTCCTTGGAGAAGGTCAGTTGGAGGCAACAGAAGGGTGATTTGCATTCTGATAATCATTCTGAATAGGTTGTAAAATAAGAAAGCTAGGGAACCCCAGTTTACTTGGAAGCTTTCTGAGAAATGTTGTGCTTCTGACAGACAGAAAGTCAGTAGAGCCTTCAGTGCAGAGAGGTGATGCATTACCATTCCTTGTAACTGATCCGGCTACATTTTGACCCAAATTGACTTCTTTTCTGTCCCTTCATTGTTCCCATGATTATTGCCATGGTTCCTGGGAGCCTGGAAAATGACAAATTAAACCAGAAATGTGAGGAGGGACACTCCTCTCATATCACTTCTAGACACTTCCTTAGGGGCTTTGTAAATTCTGAGTAAATAACTTCCCTCAAAGGCCTTCTTTAGGTAGCTAGGGAAGCAATCTTTAAAAATATCATTATTGAGAGGAGACTGCTCCTAAAACAAGGAGTGAAGATAGACTTGACAAACAACAACCAGAAAGGCAAAAGGGTCTAAAGAGAAACAAGGGGGAAAAGAAGAAATTAGGGTAATTCATCTATAGCAACAGAATAACACCTGGGCTCTAATAGGCTTGATTTTAAAACTTAGAGCCTTTTCAATCATTAATATTTTCATTCGATCCTTTTGCCCTCACCTGGAGCTTTCCCTGGGAAATTTTGGCTCACATCTTTCTAAGCGTTTTAAATCTCATATAAATGCTCAGATGAACAGAACACTAAATATAGGGCAAATTGCAGTTAATATGACAGAAAATACAGAGTTCATATTAATACCCATAAATAGCTCTTCTTCCCTTTCCAGGAGGTCTCTGCTTGATTTACCTATATAGTATTCCAGACTTATGGTGTTACCTAACTACCTTGGGTAGGGAGCCCCTAAAAGGGGAAAGAGGTCAGTATTGTAAGGGAAACAAGCCTCCTTCTCTTCTGAGACATTCCACCTTCCCTCAGGAGCTACATACATAATAGGCCCAGAATTCACATTCTAAACAGGTTACTGAGTCTTGACTGGCTTCAGAGCTAGCAAGTTCTCTATTAAAACAGGCTATCAGGAGCATGGCCAATAATTTCTCAGCCAATGAAATTACTCCTTTCAATTCAATCAAGAAAAGCTTGTTCACATTTTGTAAAGGGATCATCAGATTTGGGAACACCCCTTTACAATTAATTTAACACTTCATTATGTGCCCCTAGCTTTTTGTGATTAGATCCTGGGCTTCCTCGGCAAAGGATGTGGCCATAAGCCAATTTCCCTTCCCTTGAATCTGTATTCCATCAGGCTACATTTTTTTTTTCCCAATCAGATCATAGATCTGGAGCTAGAAGGGACATTGGGGCAAGTTGCTTGTTCGATGCTTCTTGGGTTCTTGTTCCCAGGCCTCTAGACTAATGTCTCATTGTTCTCCATTCTCACCCTTGAAGATCCTTGCAGGCCTTTTCACCTGATTCATCAGTTCCCTCAGAACCACTGTTTTAATGAAGGGCCACCAGACCAGCTCTGTCAATTTCTTCATTTCCCTCTTGTCCCCACTCCTGACTCTTCAGACTTCTTTCTCCATTATATCCTGGTAACTTCAACCTTACCTCTGATTTCTAGCTTTCTTCAATGTGTTGTCTTCCTGCATAGAATGTAAGCTTCCTGAGGGCAGAGACTCTTCTTTTTCTTCTGCTTTTATCCCCCCCTGAGCATAGTGCCTGGAATGTGTTTTGTTTTTTTGTTGTTGTTCAGTCATGTCTGATTCTTTGTGACCCCGTTTTGGGGTTTTCTTATCAAAGAGATTGGAGTGGTTTGCTATTTTCTTCTCTAGCTCATTTGAAGGATGAAGAATTCAGGCAATCTGGGTTAAGTGGCTTGTCCAGGGTCACACAGCTAGTAAGTGTCTAAGGCCAGATTTGAACTCATGAGGATGTGTCTTCCTGATCCTAAGTCTGCTGTGCCATCTAGCACATGCTAAACACTTAATAAATGCTTTTTGACTTGACTTAACTTGCTACATCTTCCAAAGGTTATAAGCATCAGAGCCAGGATATGTATGTACTTGGAGTCCTCTGACTCCAGAGTCTGGCCTGTTTCCATTGCAACATACTGCCTCACTTTAAAGAGAATGGGTAATGCACATCACTTTCTTATGCTAGGTAGAATAGTGGATAATCCAGAGACAGCTTCAGACCCGGAGACATGAAGACCTGAGTTCAAATCCTGTCCTCAAAACCTTTGAGTCTGGGCTGGTGTTCTTCAGTTTTCTCAACTGTCTTCCTCAGCTTCTTCAATGGCAAAATGGGGATAATAATAGCACCTATCTCCTATACTTGTTGTGAGGAACCAATGAAATAATACTTGCAAAATTCTTGGCGTAGTATCTGGCACATGATAAGTTCTTAATAGATGCTTGTTCCTTTCCTCCACTCCTGTAGTCTGGCTTCTGTCCCAGTCTCTTGACTGAAACTAGTTTTCAGAGGTTCCATAGGTGTCCTAGTTGCCAAATCCAATGACCTTTTCTCAGTTCTCATATTTCTTGGTCTCAGTATAGCATTGAACGTTGCTATTATTTTTTTCCCCCCAGGGCTTCTTTGACATTGCACTCATTCATTCTCTCATATCTTTGATTATTCCTTCTCTGTCTTCTCCCCTATCTTGTCCCTTTAAAGCCTCTATTCTTATAAGCATAAAATTTAGTTTAAAAAAATTTTTTTAAAAGCCTGTATTCTTGTCTTCTCTTGTCTCTATACCTTTCTATCTTGGTAATCTCATCTGTTCCAACTTCAGCTATAACCTGCATGTGTATACTCTTGAATACACATATATATGTATACACATATGCACATATTTACACATACATACACACATACAAGTATACATATATGTATATATGTACAGCTTCAGATCCCCATTGACAAATGTCTACTGAACATCTCTATTAGGGCCATTACTATTACAGATATGTAAATGGCATCTCAAATTTAATACTATATCCAAAATCCATTCTGTCTTCTCCTTCCTCAAACCTGCTCTTCCTTTTGATTTCCACATGAATATCCATTTCCCTACTTTTCTTCTAGTCTCATGGTCTGCAAATCTTGGTTTCCTTGTTTCAGACTCTACATCTAATCATTTGACACGTGTTGTCAATTGTACCTTTCCAAAACATACCTCTCATCTATTCTTCTCTTCTCATACCATTGCTAACATGCTACTTCACACCCAGCATTTTCTCTTGTCTGAACTATTCCATTAATCTCTTAATTGGTCACTTTTCTTTAGTCTCTCCTCCCTCTAATCCATTTTGTGCACCAGAACTAGACTGATTTTTCTTAATTTACAGTTCTTATCACAATACTGGCTTGCTCAAAAACTGTCAGTTCTTGTGTCAACTGACTAAAGGTGAGACTGCTTAGTTTGATATTCTCACTATAACCTACCTCTCCTCTCTTAAATTACACAGATGTGTACTCTGTGCAACATTAAAATGAGACTATTCAATATTTCTTGAAACCAATCTATAGGTATTTACTTTTATGTCTTTGCTCACGTGTCTAGAATTCTCACTCCCCAGTCCTAATCTTCCTGTTTCTACCTTAGTTATTTTTTGTGGCCCACCTCAAATACTACATTAATCATGCAATTCTTCCCATATTATTTACCCAGAGATAAGTGATTATGCTTTGAATTCTCTGAACACTTCTTTGTCCTTCTCTTATGTATTTATCAGATTCTACTTTGTGTAATATCTTCTAGTATTTTTTTTGGGGGGGGAGGAGAAGGCAAGACAAGTAGAATTAAGTGACTTGCCCAAGGTCACACAGCTAGTAAGTGTCAAGTGTCTGGGACGAGATTTGAACTCAGGTCCTCCTGACTCCTGGGCAGGTGTTCTATTCACTGCACCACCTAGCTGCCTCTTATCTTCTAGTATTTACCTCCTGTCTTAAACTTAGGTTCTCTACTAGGCCAGGGATAGGGAATTGTTCTGTGAAGTTTGATTCAGTTAAAGGGCTGCACTTGAGGACCTAGCAGGCCACATGTGGTCTTGAGACTGAAGCTTCTCCACTCCTAGACTAGAGTATAAGCTTCTTGAAAGCAGACCTAATGATTTACTTATTATTGTAATTCAGGTTCTAAAAAAAACCTTGAACATAGTAGGTGCCCCATAAAGTACTAGGCACACTAAATAAATATTTATTGAATGAATGAATGGTGAAGAAGAAGGTGGGAATCTGGCATCTTATCTTTGAAGAAGAAAAATGCATGGAACGATAATATGGAGACAAAGGAATGTTAACGACGTTTTTTTTCTTTACTTGTTGTCTTTGGATACATCTTAACAATTGTCTGAAAAATCTTTCAAAAGCAATCATGAGATTCAGACCCTGAAAACCCTGACTACAATTAGGTAAGCTGTTTTTTTTCTGAGATTGTTTCTGACCCTAGGATATATCAGAAATAGAAATGATTTAGAATGTCAAGGGTATCAGTAAAATGAAAGGAAACAGTTTTGCCTCATTCTAATCAGGTTTTACCCTCTTGCATTAAACCAATGTGATTTTTGACATTCTTGACAAGTTTATGAGATTCTCTGTTACATAATTTATATCTTGAGCATGAACACAAAAAGAATGAGGGAGAGAAAGAGATAGGAGGAACACATGAGAGAAGAGAATAAAGGATAGAAAGGAGAGGTGAGAGAAAGGAGAGGTAGAAGAGAGGAAACTGGAAGAGGATGCTGGGAGAGAAAGAGACGATGACAGAAACAGAGATGATGGGAATCAAGGAGAGGAGAGCAGAGGAGAAAGAGGGAAGAGAGGAAAAGAGAACAAAGAGGAGAAAGGGGATTTGAAGGGAAGGAGGAGGGAGAATAATGAGAAAGAAGGAAAGAGGCTAGTTATGCCCCAGTTGGATGGAAAAGCTAACTATTTCCTGTCTTTTGTACAAAGGCCACAATACTTCTAATCTGGTTTAGGTATTAGGATGATCTATCTCATAAAAGAGTTTGTTTTCCTCCTCAATTTTTGAGAATAAATTTTGCAGGATATATGACATTCTTAGTCTGAAATTGTGTTATTCCTCTGAGTGAGAAAAGTCTACTGATCTAAAGTATTGGATAGATGATCAAAAGCAATGTTTTAAAGAGAAATTTACAGACATTTCTCATTGCTGTTTCTGAAACTCAAAGCAATCCACAGGGTGTGGTCCAACTGGTCAGTTTGTTTTGTGAATTTGAAAAAACTTTCTTAGAGTTTCTGATATGGTCTGACTGGTTCCTTTGAATTGGACACCACCATAACTCCTGCAAGTTTCTGATGTGACTGGGTGGTCTTAATAGTCTCCCAACTGAGTGCCTAGAAGCATTATTCAGTGTTTATCATGTGACTAGGTCCCACCATATTTGAAAGCACTTTAAGTCAGAGACATTCAAAGTGGATTAGGGCATGCCTCCATATGTTTGTGTTGTTGTTTCAACAAGTCCCTTTACAGATGTTCCTAATTGGGTGAATTTATTTTAACCACAAAACTTCAGCAGTTTTTGTTATGTGTTATTACTAATAATAACTCAAAGCTTACATCTAGAGAATACTTATGGTTATTTAGCATAAATTATCTGATTTAATTGAACCCTTACAATGACCCTGTGTGAGATAGTTAGTGTATTATTTTTTTATTTTACAGATGAGGAAACTGAGTCTCTGAGAAGTTATGTGACTTTCCTAATTATTATGAATTATTAAGACTTTTAGTAATGGAACTCAAGGCTTCCAGCTCCAAGTGCTATGCTCTTACCATTGCATCATATTGTTTTTCCCATTGCTGGAGTCATGTTTAAGAACAGGTAGAAGTTTAGTTAGGAATGTCAAAGCCTAGTTCTGATTCCACCACAAATTATCCCACAGTTTCCTGAATATGTAAGGAATGTAATTACCTGGGAGGTTTGAGGTACTGAGATTATATTTGTACATTACTTTGCAATAGTTGGACAATATGTGAATCCCTTGCTCCTTAAACCCTTTCCCCCCTTCCATCCTATTAACTCTTTTTTGTTGTTGTTGTTTTGCTTTTTGGAGGGGGGAATGCAGGGCAATTGGGGTTAAGTGACTTGTCCAAGGTCACACGGCTAGTAAGTGTTAAGTGTCTGAGATTGGATTTGAACTCAGGCCCTCCTGACTCCAGGGCCGGTGTTCTATTCACTGTATCACCTAGCCACCCCATCTTATTAACTCTTAACTCTTGCTAACTCATTCTATGACTCCCTTTATCCTCATTTGTGAACTCCCTATTATTGCTTCAGGAATCAAGAAATTGCACTTTTTGGTCCACTTTAGCTGGGCCTCCATTACTCCATGACAACCATTTTATTACTCTCTTTTTGATTTGATGACATTTCCCTAGCTCAGTAGTTGTTAAAATATGATCCATGGAACACTGAGGGTAATTGCCTCCCCCCCACTCTCTTAGGGGGTCTGTGAGGTCAAAGCTATTTTTAATAATATCACTAAGATGATATTTGCTTATTAAAATATACTTCCAGTTTCCAACACTATATCTGTGCAAGGCCAGATTTTCTGCATATACTTTAACCAAAACAACATATTGCAATAGATTGAATGCAGAAGCAGATAGGAGAATCCAGCTGTCTTCTATTAAGCCAGACAGTAAAAGAGATTTGCAGAAAGTATGCAGAACAATGCCACTCTTCTCACTAACTTTTTTGGTGTGAAAATGTAGTTATTTATCATAAAATATGCTATTTGTATTAATGTGTAATGGTCTTATTGTTGCTATTTTTAAACAAGTTGGTAAATATTTTTAAATGTACCAGTTTTAATTTAGAATACAGTATGTATGGATAGCTATAAACCACCTAAGCAAAAACACTTTGGAGTCTTCAATAATTATTAAGGGTGTAAAGAGGTCCTGAGACCAAAAAGTTTGAGAAAACCATCCCAAACTTTCCCCAGATTCTTCTCTTTCCTCAATCAATCAAATAATCAGCATGCTTTTATTAGGAGCCTAGTATGTGCCAAGGGGGTACAAAGACAAGAGCATAAAACTACTTTCCCTCAAGGTACTTACATTCTATGGGGGAGACAAAGTGAACATATAGAGTAAAAGGGGAGGGCACTAGCTGTGGAGGTCAAGAAAAGTCTTCATGCAGACAATGAAGCTTGAGCCAAGTTTTAAAATAAAATAGGGATTATGAAAATCAGAGGCGAAGAGTGAGTTAATCCAAGGAATGGGAAAGAGTCTATGTGAAGGAAAAGAGGCAACAAATGAATTGTTTTAATGTTGAGAAACTCAACAAATAGACCTTCCTATTTTACTGAGAAGATTGAGGCCATTTAATATGAGTTAGTAGTGGAGAAGAGAACTAAGGCCATAAGCCAAGACCAAAGTGGAGGGAGTGTTGGCTCATGATTTTCTGTTTGCAGATGATTGTGCACTCAATACAGACTCTGAAGCCAAGGTGCAACAAAGTACGAATCAATTCTCTGCTGCTTGTGCTCATTTTGGCCTCACAATTAACACCAAGGAAACATAGGTGCTCCGTCAGCCACCATCACACCATCCATATGTGGAACCATTGGTTACAGCCAATAGAGAAGTTCTGAATGCTGTGGATAAGTTCACTTACCTTGGCAGTATACTCTCCAGGGATGTATTCATTGATAATGAGGTTGATGCATGCATTGTCAGAGCTAGCTCAGTGTTTGGGAGGCTCCAAAGGATAGTATGGGAGAAAAGAGTATAGACTGACTATAAAACTGAAGGTCTACAGAGCTGTTGTGCTGACCTCATTGTTGTATGCCTGTGAAGCCTGTACAGTCTCCCAGCGCCATTCCAGGAAACTAAATCATTTTCATTTGAATTGTCTTAGGAAGATTCTGAAGATCACCTGGCAGGATAAGGTACCAGACACTGAACTAAGCTGCAAGAATTCAAACACTGCTTCAGAGAGTGCAACTCTGATGGGCTGGCCATGTTGTTCAAATGCAAAATGTACGCTTGCCAAAAAGATTGTTTTATGGAGAACTCACATAGGGTAAGCATTCATGTGGTAGTCAGAAGAAGCTAGACAAGGACACTCAAGGTCTCTCTCAAGAACTTTGGAATTGATTGTGTGACATGGAAGACACTGGCACAGGACCGCTTAGCATGGAGTGCCCACATCAGAGAAGGTCCTGTGCTCTATGAGCAAAGCAGAATTGGAGTAACTCAAAGGAAACACAGGATGCACAAATTTGGAGAATCTACCCCAAATATTCACATGGACTATTTGTGCCTGACCTGTGGCACAGCATTCCTCTTGTATTGGTCTGATCAGCCACAGGCAGACACATTAAACTTGACTTTAGCGTAGTGATGTTATTTTGGTCTTCTTGGAGAACGAAGGACAGCAACCAACCAACCACAACCAACCACCCAACCAACAGTGGAAAGCTCAAATCTCTTCCTTCATTTCTCTAAACTTCTTATTGACCTTACCTATCCTCTCTTTCTTTCCTTCAGTCTTAAATGGAGATGGCCTACCTGGCTAAAAGTGACCTCTCCACCTGAACCTTCCACACTATTGGGGTACAGGATGTGTTCAGGGAGGACTGCTACATCTGGTGTGATGGCTGCTGAGCCCTGTTCAGGGTTGCTTTCCACCTTTTGGTGTCTACCTGTTCTACCCAACTCTCACCTGTGGCTCCAAGAAGCTGTAGCATGTGCAGTGGCCACACCCCAGTAAACTGTTTCGGCAGACAGGCTAAACCAGGTTGAGGGTAACCAAGGGATCTCCAACCCATTGATGAGTTAGGGAGGTGTCTACCACAAGCATGTGAAGACTTCCCCTGGTAGAATGCGTAGATGAGAACAATTTGTTCCACGGCCATGAAGGAAGCTAAAGCAGGTGTTGTGGAGCTCTTAGAGTTTGGTTAGACATCAAAGAGGTCAAGGTCATCCACTGCATCTTGAGCCATCACCAGTCATTTTGATTCTGACCTGCCACTGGACTGTGATGACTCTGGAGGGGAGAGCGAGGCCTATGACTTCATGCAACTCTGCCTCACTTAAATCCAGTTTACACATGAATCAAAAGATATCAAAAGAAAAAAAAAAGATATCCATACCATTGCCTCCTATTTCTTTCACAATCTTGTTCTGTCAATCATCCCCTCTCTTACATTCATCTTCTATTTCTAATGAGTCCATCCTCTGAGCTTATAAGAATATTTTCATCTTTCTTATTAAAAAAAAAACTTTCCTTAACATTGCATACCTCTCTTTTTTTCCCCTACTTCTCTCTTCCCATTAATTGCTAAACACCTGCTTTCATTTCTTCACTGCCCTGTCAACCTCTTGCCATCTGACTTTCATCTCCACAATTCTACTGAAATATCTCTCGCTAAGGTCAGTTCATATGGACTATTTGTGCCTGACCTGTGGCAGAGCATTCCAAGCTCATATTGGTCTGATCAATCATAGTCAGTCACACTGTACTGTGTACTGTACTCCAACATAGTGATATTATTCTGGTCCTCTTCAAGAATGAGGGACAACAATCAACCGATGACTTCCCTATCAATAAATTCAGGGGGCTTTTTCTGTCCTCACCCTTCTCGATTTTTCTTTTCTTCCTTCCTTCCTTCCTTCCATTCTTTCAGTATTTGACACTGTAGACCATCTTCTTATTTTTGATATCTTTTCCTCCTTTGCCTTTTGTGACATATTATTCTCATAACTCTCATTATACAGTTTTTTTTTTAAAGCAATTGGGGTTAAGTAACTTGCTCAAGGTTACACAGCCAGTTATTTCTGGGTGTGGTGCTGAGTATCTGAGCCCGGGATTTGATCCCCAGGTCATCCCGACACTGGAGCCGGTGCTCTTACTCGCTGTGCTACCTGGCTGTGCCTCATTATACAGTTTTTACTGTTCTTTCTTTGGCTCTTTTGCTGGCTCCTATCCTCTTTATGTCCCTTAAACATGGGTGTTCCTCAAAGTTCTGTCCTTAGCCTTGTTCTGTCTTTTTGATCCCTGGGGGTGGGGGGATACTTCCAACACCTGTGGCTTTATGGATCACCTCTTTGCGCTTGTCAATTGGTTATTTGATTGATTTGTGAAAACCTCACATTTGTATTGTGTTTGGCAATGAGTATAGGTAATTTTTGTTAGAAGTTTGTCAAAGAAAGTGAGCATGGATTTTATATGAGAACTTGAAAGTATGGAAGAGTCAAGTAAAGATTTTGTAAGGATGGACTAGACCTAAATATATTTACAGGAAATGAAGGAAGGATCCAATACAAAGAAAGAGATTAAAGATAAGGGAGAGGGAGGGAGGGGATGATCAACAGGCCTAATTTCTAGAAGAGACTAATGAGAATATTATCAAGATCATGGCGATAGGATATAAAGTAGCATGGCTGAGTTGACAGAGAGCTGGCTTTGAAAAAGTATTTGAAAGAGTATTTGAGTTCAAGTCCCAACTTTGATACATAATGGTTATGACACCCTGGGCAAACCCAATAACCACCCAATATTCTCGACAGACAATATTCTCTAAGACTAAAGGTTGCAGAGAATGTGTTGACCTACATTGCTAGAAGCAGTTTCCTCATTCAGCAGTTAGCTCCTTATGCCATTGAAATCAAAGATGAGGAAACTGAGATAAACTATGCCATCTCAGGGAAAAAAATGGAAAGCAATGAAGTATGGGACTAGGTAGTTCAGAACCGAGGATTTGGATCTTCATAGCTATTGTGTCTGAAGGTCTAGTTTGGAAGGTGGAGTAGTAACAGTAGTTCAGACCCCTGGGTGAAGAAACATGGTCATAAGGAGTTCAGAGATGAGCAGCTTAGCTCCTCTCTCAGTAGGATTTTATTTTAAAAGGCAACTTGGTGTTGTGGATTGAGAACTAGATTTAGGGCAGGGAAGGTCTGGGTTTGAATCTCACATCAGTCACTTAATAGCTATATGATCCTGGACAAGTCGTTAACTGCCATGGGCCTTGGCTCTTCATCTGAAAATTGAGGGAATTGGATTGGATGACCTTCAAGGTTTGCTCTAGTTCTAAATCTCTGATCCTTTGATATATGATAAGTAGAGGGGTGTTATTTGCAAAGAGAAGGGCCACATCTTCATCAGAGACTTGAGGAAATAAGGACAAAAAGGGTGAAGATGTAGCAGGTCTTTCAGATGTGGAATAAGGAAGATGAAGTTGTTTCTGAATGGATAGTCTTAATTTTCTCAGTAGAGTGGGAGGCAAGGTCATCTACTGAGAGGGGATCCTTGGGGCTACTGTTCTGGGCTTGAGGAGTAAGGAATAGTTCATTCAGGGAGAATAATAACCTCCAGTAGGACAAAGATAACAAAAACTATTGAATATGCCTTCTCAATAAAGCAATTGTTATAAGAGGAGTATAGGACATAAGAATCACAAAGTAATATTATAAAAGTAGACATTTACTCAAACAAGCAAATATCTATTAGATACATAAGTACAAGGCACTGTAGGGGATACAAAGAAGTAGTGATTATCACAATCATCTGCAAGTCTTGCCCTTCATGCTTGGAATCATTGGTATCTATTGTTATTTCTTTATTAAAATTGAGCAAACATTTATTTTCTCTTCTTTCTGCTCCCTCTATGAAAAATGGAAAAACAAAACCCTTACCACAATTATACCCAATCAAGCAAAACAGATTCTTGCATTGTTCACATCCCAAAGTATCTTATTCTACATCTTGAACACCTTACTTCTCTCTCTAAGAGGTGGTGAGACCATGCCTCATCACTGGTCTTCTGGAATTATTCTTAGTAGCTGCACTGATCAGAGTGCTTGTCTTTAAAGTTGTTTTTTTTTTTTTTACCACTTTGTTATTATTATATAAATTGTTCTCTTGGTCCTTCTTATTTCTCTATGCATCCATTCATATAAGTCTTCTCAGGTTTCTCTGAACCCATTTCTTTTGTCATTTCTAATGGCACAATAATATTATATTGCATTTATATACTATAATTTATTTAGGTCTTCTCTAATTGATGGTTGTTATTGAGTAGCATCAGTTTCAGTTGTATCTGACTCTCTGTGACCCCATTTGGGGTTTTCTTGGCAAAGATACTTGGCAAAGAGTGGTTTGTCATTTCCTTCTCCAGCTCATTTTACAGATGAGGAAACTGAGATAAACAAGGTTAAGTGACTTGTCCAGATTCACACAGCTAGTAAGTGTTTGAGATCAAATTTGAATTCAGGTCTTCCTTACTCCAGGGCTGCTGCTCTATCGAGCTGCCCCTATTTGACACATTAATCGATAGATACTTCTTTTACTTTCTACTTCTTTGCCACTACAAAAAGAATTGCTATAAATATTTTCATACTTAAGGTTCCTCTTCTTCTTTATTTGATATCTCTAGAAGTATAGGCCTAGTGGTTGTATCTATTTTGATGGATATATTCACCCAACTTCTTTTCATTCTCATTGCAACCATTATAACTAAGTTGACCTTTCTCAGTTAGACTATTATAATAGTCTCCTAACCAGGCTTCTTGTCTCTAGTGCCCTCTCCCTACTTAACCATCCTTTTCACTGCTATCATCGACATATTCCTAATACAATCTTCTGATCATATTCCTATTCTGCTCAAGAATTATCAGTAGGTCCCCATTGTCTAATGAATAATATATAAATTTTTTATCCCGACATTCAGAGGCCTTCAAAATGTGGCTTTGGCCTTTCTGCTCAGATGCATTTTGTACCATTCCCCTTTCTTTTGTTAAGCCTTGACTCTTCTCTAGCCCCTGTTCTTGTCCTGACTTCTGTTGTCTATATACATATTGTCAATATATATTCAAATTATCTCTCATGCCTGCAGTGGGTTAATTGTTCCCTTCCTCCATTTCATCTTGTTGAAATTAATCTCTTTCTTTAGGTACCCTTTTCTATAGGAAGGCTTCCCTGATTCCCCACATCGAAAGTGATTTCTCTTTACTCAGAATTCTCATAGAACTTTGGGTTTTTCCTTTGTATTTATCACTTTCTGCCTTGTATGATAGGTGTGGGTAGGGGTATGTGTGTGTGTGTGTGTGTGTGTGTATGAGAGTGTGTGTGTGAATGTGTGTGTGTGTATGTCTTGCCCACTGTTAGATTATAGGATGAGGTAAAGGTTGGAGTATGTGATCTCTAAAATACTTTCCAGGTCTAAATCCTATGATTTTAAGATGGTTTTACTTCCAAAATCAAATATAAAATCCTCTGTTTGGCATTTAAAGCTATTTACAACCTGGTCACTGCCTACCTTTTCAATCTTTTTTCTACTTTATTCCCCTCCATATACTCTACAATTCAGTTATACTGGCCTATTTGATGTTCCTCACACATGTTACTCCATCTCTTGCTTACCAGCTCCTGACATTTTCACTGGCTTTCCCCCAGGCATGGAATGTTCTCTTTACTCACCTCTACCTCCTGGTTTCCCTGGCTGCCTTCAAGAATCTATTCAAATCCCACTTTCTTCAGGAGGTCTTTCCTGCTAGTGCCTTTCCTCAGACATTACTTCCCATCTCTACCAGATACACACACACACACACACACATATATGTATATGTATAATAAATCTATGTCTACATATCTATGTTACATACAAGTGCTTATTTGCGTGTTGTTTCCCCCATTAGAATGTGAACAGAGACCTGGTTTTTGCTTTTCTTTGTACTCCCAGTGATTAAGACAGTTCCTGGTATATAGTAAGTAATTAATAAATGTCTGTTACTCATTTTTGTGGCTTGCCCATAGCACACATAAGTGCCTAATAAATGTTTGTTGTTTTTGTTATTGTTACTGTAAAGTTCTTTCCCTCAAGGTGTTTATTTCAGAGGCAAGATATATTCCAACGTATCCCAATACATTTACAGTGGTAAATGCTAAAAGAATGACAGAGACAGTGAGTCCTATATGAAGTCAGAGGAGAGTGGAATCCCTTGGGGTTGAGGTGCTCGGGGTTCATGGAAGAATTGATTAAATTAAAAAAAAATCCCTGTTCAGAAGTACAAATAGCAAAATAAATGTATAGTTTTCATTTCATCTTACTTTGTTTTTATTCATTCCAGGTTCTCTTTATGTTATAGACTAATCTGATTTCCTCATAATCCAATTTTCTGATCCTTAGGTGAGATGTACATTCAGAGCTTTGGAATTAATATGATTGTTTTAAGTTTTATTATATGAAAACAATGTAATTTTTTTTTCCTTCTTGGATATATTTGGGTAGAGAATAGAAGCAATGGGTTAAAAAAAAGGCTGTAGTACAGCATGTCTTAAGTAAGTAAACTAAACATATATTATTTTTTTGGACCTATTATTGTTAGAATGTTGAACTCTATGTATCTAGGAAAACAAGAACATTTTGAAAAGCCATTAATTGGTAATTGTGTTCTTTCTTATCACTCATTCACATCCTCAGCATGAGATTTGGTGAATGTTTCATTAAACTATTTTACAGAATCACAGAATTTCAATCTGGTTTGTGTCAATGGACCCTTTTAGCAGTCTGGTGAAACCTTTGGAGTCTTAATCTTGTCTAAGGAGAAAAAAAATGTATTAATGGGCTAGTTAAACAAACCATGATCTCTTAACCATTTTTATGTCATGGACTGCTTTGGGAATCTACTCAAACCTCTGGACCTCTTCTCAGAATCATGTTTTTAAATGTATAAGATAAAATACATAAAGTTACAAAGGAAACCAATTATATTGAAATACAGTTATCAAAATATTAAAAACAAGTTCTTGGATCTCAGGTTAATTCTAGTATAACCCAAGCTTGAAAAATAATTCCCTCTGCAACACACCCAAAAAGTGGTCAACTCCTTGAAGGCTTTTGTTGAGGGAAAGCCCTCTGCTTTCTGGCTAGGATACTTCTAGGAAGTAATTCCGTGTATTAAGTCTAAATTTACAACTTCTATCTATGGTGTTCGTTGTTGTTCCCTTATTTCAGTCGTGTCTGATCCTTTGTGACCCCATTTGGGGTTTTCTTGGCAAAGATCCTGGAGTAGCTTGCCATTTCCTTCTCTAGCTCATTTTACAGATGAGGAAACTGAGGCAAACAGAGTTAAGTGACTTGCCCAGGGTCACACGGCTAGCAGGTGTATGAGGTCAGATTTGAACTCATGAAGATGAGTCCTCCTGACTTCAGGTTTATCCCCTAAGCCACCTAGCTCATTTAGTAAGTACCTAATAAATGTTTGTTGAATTGAACTGATGAAAAAATTAAGAGATGTTCCAATGTCCTGAGTCCTAACCTATACTTGAACATATCCATTCTTCCTGTGGGCTAGTTTCAGATGGAAAAAAAAGGGGGTTGAAAACATACATGACTTCTCAATACATGACTACAACAATGTAAATAGAAAAAACAAACACACACACACACACAAAATAAAAATCAAATGTTTCAATATTATAAGGAACAAATATGGCTCTACATAAGTGATGTGAAAGGATACCCCTAATCCACCCTTTTCTGGATGTGGGAAGTTGCACATTACTTGTTATTGGACTTTTTCTATCTATTAATCAGATGTGTTGATTTCTTCTCTCCTCTTCTTTTCTTTCTTTTTACTTTAAAAAGTACTATTTATATGGGATGGCTCTCTGATAGGGGGAGGGGAATGCTGGAGAAAATGTTAACACAATTAAATCTTGGGGTCTTTCAGGATGTGCTTGATTTCTTTGTTACTTTAATGATCACTAAGTCTTAACCTCACATGGGAGGTTAAGGTTAGGGAAAAAGTGATTAGAAACAGTAAAAAAGAGATATAAACAAAAACTTAATTACAAAGAAAAACAAAGATGTATGACTTTCACTGTCTTCTTTCCTTCTTTCACTGTCCCTTTCCCTCTCTCCTTCTCCCCCCTCCCTTTTTCTCTTATCTTCCTTTCTCCTTTTCCCCCACTTTCTTTCTTAAGGTTCTAACTCCAGGATAGGACAGCCAAGATAAGCCAGAGTTAAAAGTAAAAACTGGATTCTTATCTCTGCATACTTGTCCCTAAATCATCCCTTCCCATTTAGACTTGTCTTAAAGGCAAAGTGTAGAAAATCAGATGAGGTGTTGAGGGTGTTGGAGATAAGCCTTGTCTCTGAGTGGAGGTACAAGCTTTATCCCATAACTTTAGGAACTTGAGATGAGTCTTGCTGACTTCAAGGCCTCTGCCCCATACTGAAGATGTCTCAGGAATAAGAAACACAGGTCAAGATTCCTGATTATAATTCTGGATTGACAAAAAGGGGAAAACCAGTCCATGGCAAAAATTACTTTAGAAATAATAAAGTGCCTGGGCTTTAGAAGGTCCCACCCCATCTTTCCCTAATGATCATATGATACCCTGCCCAGTTAGCCATTTTTTTCCAGTTTTCTGATTTCTTCATTAGTCAGTCGATAAGCATTTATTAAGGGCCTACTATGTACCAGGCAATGTGCCAAGCACCGAAGATACAAAGAAAGGCAAAGGACAATCCTTAACCTCAAGGAACTCACAAATCTATGTACAAAAGCCACTTCATATGTGTTGGTCACTCAAAATGGTTGCAGGATATAAGTTTTAAAAGAACATTGTGTGGGGAGATAGGTCAAGTATTTATCATTGCCATTTTGCAGATGAGGAAACTGAGGCCAAATTTAATGAGGAATTCTTTCACCTGGAAAAGCAATCTGGGTAGGGGTTGGGGAATGGTGGCAGCTTTAGTGCAGAAGAGAGTTCAACTTTTCGTGTAAATATACTAGGGTGAGTGGGCCCTTGCCCCAGCATGGTTTGGGGGATGGAGAAGAAGGTCCTGAAAACAATGGGCTCTTGTGGATGGTTCCTGAGGTCAGCTGTGCCATGAAATAGATACAGTCGAGCACCTAGGAACAAAGTGTCTTTCATCTCATCCTAGGTATGTGTCTGATTGAGACTCAGAGAAATGAAATGATTTGCTTAATATCAAAAAGCTAGTAAAAAAAAATCAAATAGCTACTAAAAAAAGTAGTCAGAATTTGAATCCACATCTTCTCACACCAAGTACAATGTCCTTTCCATGATACCATATTAATTCTCACTATATTAGTATTATGAATTATAGTATATCCCCTCAATTTTATTTTTAATGATTTTTTCTATCTGACCAGCCTTTTTACACATGATAACTTTAAACTTTTAACTGCTTTTCTTAAAATCTGAACATAAATTAAGTTTTGGCACTTAATTAAGTGTTGGAATCATTTGGGATGTGCTCAATTTCTCTGTTACTTTAGTGGTTACTCAGTTTGAGATTCACATTGGAAAGGTCAGGGAAGAAGTGATTAGAAATAGTAACCTGTGTGTATGTGTGTGTGTGTATGTGTGTTTATGTTGGTGGCAGGGTTAAGAAACTCTTCCACTAAATGGTCTATTAGTCATTTCCCTCCCCACTTTATCTACTTGCAAAAAGCAGTGTCTAAGTATAGAAAGAGCAAACAGGTTCTGATAAATAATAAATGCTCTTGGTTATTGGGAAAATGAAATAGGTCAGTTTACTCTGTAGGGATTTGCTTCTGTGCTCCTGTCTTTGTAAGAATTGTGTGACAATTAAGTCTGTACCTGATTGTGAAAACAAGAGGAAAATAAGAGTGACTTGCCAATGAAATTATTCCATTGTTGTTCCACCTCTGCATGTTGAGAAATGCAGAGTTGATGGGAGTGCATTAAGACCAGAGCATGTTAAAAAAGTATTTCCTGTTCTCTTCTCCCTCAACCTTTCCGTTAGCACATCGATCATTCTCTCTCTCCAAATTCACATGGCAAAGGGAACATCTGCCTGCCTCTGTAAACTGAGTACTTAGCTTTAAAAGAGAAGATAAACTTGTTATTAGCCATTCATTTCAATCTGTTAAAAGGAATTGATTATCTATGGCATAGTGAGGAGGGAGGGTAGTTTAGTGGAAAGAGCTCGGGATCTGGAGTGAGAAAACCTTAATTCAGATCCTATCTCTGCCACTTACATCATGTGTAATCTTGGGTGAATCATTTAACCTTCCTGGGCCTCAGTTTCCTTATCTATTAAAAAATCAAAATAAAGTGAATGGAATCAACTAGATTACCTCTAAGATTCCTTCAAGGTCTAAATTTGTGCTCTTACTATTGAGATACAAGTAGCCTAGAAAATTCCCTTAAGATGTCATAACTTTCAGAATCTGAGAGTTGGGAGGAAACTCAGCTGCCATTCAGTCTAACTTTTACCTGAAAAAGAGTCCTTACAACTATGTACCTAACAAGTGGTACAACAAATTTCTATTGCAACCTTTGCTTATAGGTCTTCAATGATATACTTTAGAATATAATTGTTAGGATTAAATTTAAAATTTAAAATTATCTTAATAAACATCTGCTCTTTTGGATTAAAAGAAAGTTGAGATGATTTGAATAAAGTCAGATTCTAAGTCTGGATTGTTTAATATAGTGTTCTAAAGTGGCATAGTTGGGAACTGGACAGGCCACAGAAACATTGCTCTCTGAAGAACTCACTGAGACACCATTTCAGAGCATATGCTATGTTTTCTTCAGAAATGGTGGCTTAGTTTCAAATTCAACTTAATTTAACATATATTTATTAATTTTCTAGACAGTATAAAGTAATATGCTAGGTACCAATAATAAAAAATGCTTTTTAATTGTCCCTGTCCTCAAGGAGCTTATAGTCTTTTGAAATGATAAAGTAGAAATTATTCCCTCTCACCCTTCAATTTTTCCCTTAATATTTCATGCTCTTGGCACAATGGTGAAGTTCATAAAGTTTATTTTAGTTGCCATTTCATCACCCTTTCTGAACTCCTCTTTTTTCCTCCTAAATACCTTTTCCTCCATACTAAGTGCCCAGTGACTTTGCTCTTCCTACACATGACTGCAAATCAATTTTGAGGCCTGTTAAGTGAACCATGGTTCCCTAAATGTTCTCTTAACTTCTATGAGAGTTTCTATTCCTATACTCTCAGCAGCAAGATCTGTTTAAATTAATTCATGCTAAAGTGTGAAGGGCTTATAGAAGACTTACTGTACTATCACCCATATATATATTTTTCAATTTAGTAAAAAAGGTTGTAAATCTAAGTGAATGGATTATTATCAGTAGAATTTAATTTAGCCTCTCAAATTATATTCCCTACTGATTCCTATTTGCCTAAGTAGAAGCTGGGCCTGGTAGATGGCAAAAAGTATTTTCTGATGCAAAACAAGGAAGTTTCATCCTTTATTGACTTGATTTATGGGTTATTTGTCACATTTTTTGCCACTATTATTTGTACATGTGCATTATGGAGTAAATCCTCAACATCTGCTTGTTTAATCTTTCCAGTTTCAGTCTGGTTAAACAAACTGTGGCATATAATTGTGATGGAATATTTATTGTGCTATAAGAAATGGCAAGCAGGGTGATTTCAGAAAAACCTGGAAAGATTTACATGAATTGATACAAAGTGAAGTGAACAGAACCCAGAGATCTGTCATATGCAATAACAGCAATACTGATTGATGAATTGTGAATGACTTAGCTATTCTGAGCAATACAATGATCTAAGATAATCCCAAAGGACTAATGATGAAGCATACTGTCTGCTTCCAAAGAAAAAATTGATATTGTTGGAATACAGACTGAAGCATGAAAATTTTCACTTTCTTTTTTTCATTTTTTTTCTTTTTTTCTAGTCTTCTTGTACAAAATGACTAATATGGAAATATTTTATGCGATTGCTCAATGTAACCTGTATCTGATTGTTTACTGTCTTAGGGAGGGAGGGAGGAAGGATAGAATTTGGAAGTCAAAACTTAAAATAAAAGTTTTAAAATATTTTTAACATGTAACTGGGGAAAAAGAAAAAATACTAAAAAAAAAACTAAAACAATTTTCTAAACTTCAAGTATTTGTGTGATTTAATTAGTAATCTCATTTTTACTTTCACTATATACCTATGCACAGTAAAGAAAAAAAATGAGAGGCATGATGTATTCAAATTTCTGGTCTAGTTGGTGTTCTACTCATGATTAACAAACTCCCAAGACTGTGCCACTCACAGTTTCCAAGCTTGAAGGGTGGTTTGGCATAATTAACCAGCTGGCCAGAGATATCGAGGTTGCCGATCCCATCATCTATTGTAGCCTTGCTAAATGTTGACTTGCCTCTGATATACCCCTGTACTCTAAGCCTCCTGTACTCTGAGACCCTTAAGGATCTCAAACAGCTCAGGAAGCAGACTTCACAGATGGAATATTTCAAGTTGCTGCATCCTTCATGATTTCCAATGCCATCCACCATCTGTGAAGGACATAGTGTCAGAAGTGATGTCGAGAATCAAGTCTTGGTATCTTCTGACAGCAGCAATTAAAGTCCCAATAATCTATCCCTTTGGTTTTCAGAGGGTGGCCAAGGTAGAGAGGTTTACAGCAGTGTAACATACAGTAGAACACTCCCATGCTGGCATCTGACACAGTGGAAGGTAAGATTCAGGTTAAAAATGTTTTAATTTTAAGAATTTTATTTGCTGTATAGTATTTATGGTATTGAAGATTTTATGTGTTATGAAAAGTGAATATTGTCTGAAATAAATTTTTTATTGAGATCTTAGCACAGAAGATCAGAATTCTAGGGAATTATTAGTGAGAAAAAATGTTTTTCTTGTTACCAATTTTATTTTGTATGCTGCATTTATGGGTCATTTCATGGTTACTATGTTAGGAAAAGTGCATATTATCAGAATTAATATTTTATTATAAAGAATTATATGCAAAAATGTATTTTCAGCAATTTCTCATGAAAGATTACAGTGTTTGAAGGTCCTGGGAAGCTAATCCCCTATTTCCCATAGGTTCCATGTTATCAACATTCACATTTTTTACTCTCTCACTGTTTTCTAAGAATATTATTCCTGAAAAAGTTGAGGACTGACTGTAATGTTATGTTGAGAGGCACCATGACATAACTGATAGGGAACCAGACCTAGAGTCAGAGATTTCTTGCTCAGCATTTCCACCTGGATGGTCCAAAGGCAACTCAAACTTCACATATCCCAAACAACTCATTCTCTTTCTCTCTACACCCCCCACTTACCCTACCTCTTTTCAAGGCTCAGTTGAAGTCCTACCTCCTTCAAAATCCCTTTTGTGAGACTTGCTCCACATTCCCATTTGAAAGATTGTAAGTATGCAGTAATTACATATTTATAAAATATATATATATATGTATATATATATTTGTATATCTCTAAACATATAGTATCTCTCTAGTTGAATGTAAGTTCCTTGAGGGCAGGTGCTCTCACTTTTGTGTTTATTTTCTAGCCCCTAGCATGGTTACTGACATAAGACATGGTATAGAGTATAGAATGCTAGATGTGGAATTATTAAGACCTGGATTTAAATACTTCTTCAGACACTCACTGTATAACCTTGACCAAATCATTTAACCTTTATGGGCCTCAGTTTCCTCATCTGTAAAATGAGGGGTTTGGACTTGATGACCGCCAAGGTAAATTCTAAATCTATAATGCTATGAAAGGCTTGTTGATTGATTGAGTCAGGAAGACCTAGGTTCAGGTATTTTATTTGAGACATACTAGCTTTTTAATCATGGACAAATCACTTGATTTCTATGTCTTTCTCTTCTAACTCTGAAACAACTCTATGGTAAGAGTGTAAGGGTATGATGGAATTTCCGATCTGTACCAGCAAAGGCAATTTTAAAAAAATCATTTCTGAATTTTATAAATTTCTATTTTTTAAAGAGTTCTCTGGACCAATGAAATCATGAATCTGGGCAAAAAAAAGTACATGTAAAATACTAGTACTAATGTCTTCCAGTCAAAGAAAAACAGGGTACTATATGGCCATAAATCTGTTTGTTTTGTATATCTGGCCCTACTGTTTTTTTTACTGCATCACTTAATACAGAAGTTTTCTGCTTAAATAGTGACATGGAGACTTAGACAAACATTCATAATTAAATAATCATGAATAACACTGGGAATAATAAATAATCCAAAGGGAACACAGATGTCTTATAATAAGCAATTCAATAAACTTTGTCAAACTATTTTAAGAATAAAGGCATATATGCTAACAGCAGTAATTAAAATCTGAATAAATCCAAAGAAAAGATTGGGAAAGATTATTTTTTATTGTGAATAAACATATTAGTCACATTTGTTCAGCTGTAATTTGAATAGTTTTTTATTTAAATGAGTGATGAGTCTCATTCACTTCTACAAGTAATCCCTGGGCTCATAGCATGGATGAAGACGCTGATGTACACTTGAACTGGGCTTCCCATAGCCTACTCATTCGTCTGTATATTGTAATTTAATTCTGTATTGGTCTAGACCACTCAGTCATTTATTAAGTACCTGTTGTGTTCCAGACACTGTGCTAAGTACTGGATATACAAAGAAAGGCCAAAAAAAAAAATCTCTGCTTTCCAGGAGTTCACAGTTTAATGGGGGAGACAATATGAAAATAATTATGTATAAATAGCATACATACAGGATAAATTGAAGATAATCACAGAAGGAAGGCACTAACATTAAGGGGGATGAAGAAAGTCTCCTCATAAAAGGGGAGATTTTATCTGGGACTTTAGGGAAACCAGAGAATCAGGAAGCAGATAAAGAGGGAGAGAGAACTAGACATGAGGTATAGCAAGTGAAAATACAGAGTTGGGAGATAGAATATCTTGAGAAAGGAGCAGTAAGGAAACCATAAGGTGTGGGATGGGTATCAAGGTATAAGAAGATTGGAAAGGAAGGAGGGCACCAGATTGTGAGAGGCTTTGAATAGCAAACAGGGGATTTTATAACTAATCCTGGAGTTAATTGTCTAGGAGGGTGACATGCTCAGATTTACACTTTAGGAAGATTGATTTGACAGCTCAATAGAGGATGGACTGGAATGAAGAAAGGCTTGAATTAGTTAGAACAACTAACCGCCTATTGCAATAGTCCACATATGAGGTGAAGGGCTGAACTAGAGTGGCATTAGTTGTCAGAGAAGTGAAGGGAGGTTACAAAGGTCAAATTGATAAGACTTGGCAACAGATTGCATATGGAAGGTGAAAGAGAGAGGAGTCAATGATGAAACCTAGGTTATAAGTTTGGATGCCTGAGAGGATAGAGGTTCCTTAAATAATAAAGTTAGGAAGATTTTGGGGAAGGATAATGGTTCTTTTTTGGACACATTGAGTTTAAGATGTCTATAGGATATCCAGTTGGTGATGTCCAATTGGCGATTGGAAATGTAAGTCTAGATGTTAGGAAAGAGATCAGGCCTAGCTAAGTTGATCTGAGAATCATTTGCATAAAGATGATAATTGAATGCATGGGAGCTGAAGAGGTCAAATAGACAAATAGTGCAGAGGGAGAAAACAAGAAGATCCAGGGCAGACCCTTGAGAGACACCCTGGGTTATTGGGAATGAAGTAGATGAAGAGGAAGGTAAAGGAGATTGAAGAGTGGGTAAGGCTGGAAGGTAGGATACTAGAACTAGAATAAAGAAATGTTCTGAAAACCTAGATAAGAAAGTATCAAGGAGAATAACTGTGTCAAAGGCTGCAGTGAGGTCAAGAAGAATGAAGACTGATAAAAGGCTATTATTCAGTTTGGCAAATAAGAGATTATCAGTTGATTTATAGGACAAGAAAAGGAGTTAAGAATAGAGTGAGAGAAGAAAGAAAGTGAAAGCCTTTGAAAATTGTAGACAGCTTTCTCAAGGAGTTTACCACAAAAGGAGGAGAGATATGAGATGATTGCTGGGGATAGATGAATCAAGTGAGGGGTTTTTTTTGAGGATGAGGGAGAAATGAGCATGTTTATAGATAGTATGGAAGCAACTAGTACATAGACAGAGACCAGAAGATAAGTAACACAGTATAGATAAGGGGACAGGGCAATATACTGAAGGAAAGGGGATTACTTGTGTACATATAGAGGAATTTTCTTTGATTTGGAGAAGGGCTACTTCTCCATGGGAGATGGGTGAAGAAAACAATATTGTCATCTGGGTAATCTGAGATGAGGAGGAGGGAAGAAGAGGAATTTTTTGACAAATGACTCGATTTTTTTGTGTGAAAATTTAGTGAGACAAAGTTCTCAACTGAGAGGGTGCTCCAGGAGGTTTGAGAAAAGATAAGGTTTGGAAAATTGCTATGGTGAGTGGGATAGTTGATTAATTTTGGGAGTTGTAAAAGGATTGCCTTACCACAGTGAGGGCCCAGTTGAGATCATGCATCATAAATTTGAAGTGGACCCAGTTGCCATATTTTGTGATTCTCTACAGTTTCATTTAGCAACACATGAATAGGAATGAAGGCAGTGAATATAGAGAACGATCTAAGTCTGGGGCTTAGTAGGGTATGATTGGTGGGTGATAGGATAAAAGGTAGCAAGGGTCTTAAGAGAAGAAAACAATGTAGAGTTCAACTGTTTCATCAAATGATCAAAATGAGAAAGGGAAGAAAGTGTACCTTTTGTCTGAGAAAGGACTGAGGGGTTGAGGGATTGGAGGTAACGGAGAGGACAAAGAAGTGTTTTTCATTTAAAGACTGAGAGAGAGGTAGAAGAACAACAGATTATAATTAAATGAAGGAAGTTCAGAGTTCATATACATGGGAGTGATGCATTTGTGGGTGATGGCAAGATGCAGGGTATGAGTAAGGTGAGGAACTCTGAGGTTAGGTGCTTGAGGGTCATACTGTATATGTGGAAGTCCTCTAGTATGAGGACATGAGTTGAGGGGGATAGGAAGACTGTGCTGGAGGGACTGAAGTCATTGAGGAAATAGCAATAGCTGGGGTTTAACAATCACTGACGTGGGAAGGGTACAACCAAGTGGGAGTTTGCTAATTATTTGAGGAGAGAATTCAGATCACTTATCAACATCTCTAAGGCTTAAGCCTTAGAGTAGAATCCTCTTAGGAAGCTCAGGTAAGGGAACAAATGAAGATGAGGAATGACATTTTTCCTCTTCACTGGAAGGCAAGAGACTAGTCAGGAGATCTGGTAGGATGGAATGCCTTTTTTTCCTCTTAGCACAAAGATATAGTACAAATTTCTCTCCTTTGTTAGGAAGGCCAGAGATCCGAAATAATAGAATGGCATTTCTTCTCTTTCCAAGGAAGGCAGGAGATTGGTGGCTATGGAATGGTGTTTCTCTATTTCTCCAGGAAGACCCAGGATTCTGCTATTATTGCTAAAGAGACTGTAGCCAAGTCACCTAATTATTTGGTGCCTCAATTTCCTTAAGTATATAGTGGTGCCAGAAGCCAAGATCTCAGAAGCAGGAATGTTTTTGAGTAGAATAGAAAGATTTCAAACAAGCAGCAGATAGCTGAGCTTGTAGCCATTCATCTCATCATTGGTCAGTTCTCCTGAGTGTCCAGTTCTTGCTTTCCTTGCTTTTATGGAGTCTAGACAAAGAGTGTGTCTTCAACCAGACCCAAGGGAAAACAAATGTGTAGGACACACTCCTGGACTTCCTCTTAAGCTGAAAAATGCTGTGTCCAGTTACAGGGGACTTAGGTAATTAAAAGAAGGGAACCCAGGACCCAGGAACCCAAGGACCACCTTGTCCACATCAATTTGTTTTGTGTTGGAAATTTTCTTTCTTATTCTGTTTTACAATCACATTATTCTTCATTCATTCATGGCAGAATGATGGGGTGGCAGGGAGAAAGTCTAGGAAACACCAATAACTTACTGCCTATCATTTCTATCTTTTATTAGCCTGTGGTTCATTTCCACCTTCACAGTGTGAGATGTGCATCCAGGACTCCCTGGAGCCTATATCTATAGGCAGTTTGTTATTCCCTCTCTGTAGAGCCATGGTCTAATGCTTCTTCTCTCAGCCTGCCTATGACAAATGGAGATAATAACACCTGTCTTCCTTCCTTCATAGGGCTGCTATGAAGCTCAAATGAAATAGTGGGTAGGAAAACATTTTGAAAAATATAAAAATACCCAAGCAATTATAAAGTATTGTTGTAGGCATTTCTGTGAGGAAGAAACACATAAAGCATGGTTTTGCAGTATTAGGCTAAATTGCCTAACATACTGCTGAGTTTGGGATTCAACAAATGGATAATGTATGATGATGCATCTTGGAAAATTAAAAAAAATAATGAAGTGAATTCTCCTCCTTTGTGCTGTTTGTCAGGGTTTGGGTTGGCTCTCTCTATAGTTTTTATAGGGAAGGAAGGAAACAAGCATTTCTTAAGTGCTTACTAAGCGCCAGGTACTGTGCTAAGTGTTTTACAAATATTATCTCATTTGATCAACACAACAACCCTGGAAGGTCGATGCTATTATTGCCATAATGTTACAATTAGAGAAACTGACACAGGCAGCAAGTGACTTGTCCAGGGTCACACAGCTAGTAAGTGTCTGAGGCTGTCAGGTTTCTCAATTTCTGGCCCAGCACACTATCCACTGTACCATGTAGCTGCCTTTAATAGGAGGGAAAGAGAGACTTCTGTGGCTCCATGTACAACCACACCAAGTAGCAGGGCTAAGGGGTACAAAGGGAGTAAGAAATAGAGGTAGGATTTGTCCCCTGTGGAAGCTATGTCCTCAAACTCCTAATCCAATTTTTTTTTCACTATACCATATTTTCTTTAAGTCTCCATATACATTTAGCCCATAGTTCTGGGCTCATTTTGCACCCCCAGAATTTAGCACAATGGTGTAAGAGCAATAGATTTGGAGTCAGAGAATCTGGGTTCAAAGTTCATCATTTTCACTTACCTACCTCTCTGGGCTCATTTTTCTTCTCTGAAAAATGAGTGGCTTGTCCTAGATGGCCCTTTGAGTTCCCCTTCCAGATGTAAAACTAGAAATCCTATGGGCAGCCCATTTTGAGGGTACAGCTGAGGGCAAGTTGGGATAGAGTTTGGGATCACACAGATGGGAGTTGTGAACATTATTCATATGGGACATCTTGTGATATCTCTTATTCCTCCAAGACACTCTTTAACAACAAAAAAAAATAGCAATTTAAAATATAGAAATTCCCAGTTAGTAACTTCTTTGATTTTTTTTTTACTAAATGTTGGCTCCAATCTTCTACTAATCTTTTAATAATTAACATCTAAATTTTCTTTGCTTGAGATCACATTGTTGCAGTGTTTTCACTATTAAGGACTCACCAACAGTGCTGACCTATTTGAGTGATTCAAAGACATTGGATAGAAAACTTCTTTCTTGGTCTTCCATGTTCTGCAGAGTATGAGCTGATAAGTTGGCAGAGGGAGAGAAGTAGAAGGAGTCAAATCTTAAGTCTCGGTTTTCTTGATTGATTCACTTGATCAATTTGGTTCAAGATTAAAGGGTGTGGACCTTGCTGCAGTCCATCTGATTGGACTGTGGTAACTGGAGTTGTCTCCTGATGATTGAACACAGCTCAGGAGGATGGACACCTATTCAAAAGCTGCCCCATCTGTGGTTGGAAAGAAAAAAAAAATTTTTTCATTTTCCTGTTCTTTCTCTTGGACTTCCAGATCGGAATGCATCAAGGAGGGTGGAGAGGAGGAGAAAGTGGAAACTGGTGGGACAAACATATGGTGAATGGCCCATGCTTGTTCATATGAGCTGAGGGATTAAGAAAGGCATCATGTAGGAAGCAACATTGAAGTTAGAATTTAAAAGGATGATTTTCCAGGTTATCTCTGAGTAGATTAATTTTCTGTTCTGTCTTCTCCAAGGAGACCTATATTTAACTTTGTACTGCTGAAGCTATTGGATTATTTTGAAAGTTAAATCTACTGGACCTCCAGAAGCTCCCTTTTCTAAAATGCATCCTGTTCCCACTCCCTAACCCTCTCTTCTCCACCTTTCAAAATCTTCTTCAGTGATCAAAGTCAAGTTGAAGTCTTACCATCCCTGTGGTCTTTGGTGCTCAGACTAATAGCCACCTCCCCTTTCTTGGAACTCCTATTTGTTTGTGCCACACAATTTAGTGCTTTTATTATATAACCTATGAAAACTTTATTTAACTGCATTATGTTTACATATTTTTAACTAGCCCCAACATATTGTAAACTACTTATACTCCAAAACAACTAACATGCAGGTATTCAGCAAATGCAATTGGTTTCTTTTTTAAAACTGTGTATCTGACTTGCTGTATCATATGGGATTTATCATAGTTGTAGTGGAAGGGGCACTGTGGTCTTTCCCCTACTCTCACCCTCAAACAGTGGGTGCCCAACAATTGGATAATGGCTAAACATATAATTATATGTGAATTGAATGGAATATCACTCTGCTGCGAGAAATGATGAATGTGAGGAAATTAGAGAAACATGTGAAGAACTATAAGAAATTGTGCAGAGCAAAGAAAGAAGAATCAGGGTGACAATATAGAAGATGATTAGAATTATACCTGAGATGAACTCAGATGCATTATAATGGATAATTTTGGGTTTGGAGAACAGGGAATGAAACATGCATTGAGATATGGAACATGACAAGTGTAGAGTACTTTAAGATATGTTTTATCAGTTGATTTTTGCTGAACTAGTTTTCTTTGTTAGAAAATGAGCGTTCAGTATCAAGGAAGGATATTGGGAAATGACAAGAGGTTAGAATACTACAAATGAAATAACTATGAAAATAGAAAAAAGGGGGAGAGCACTTGGACTTGAAATCATGAGAAGGGGGCTCCTATACTTATCTTTGTGACTTTCAACAAATCACTTAAATTCTCTAAGCCTCAGTTTCATCATCTGTATGATGGGGATAATAAAACATGATATTATGAGTCTAATGCCATTCAGTCTGATTTCCTTGTGCAAAATACTCCTCCCTGAGTACCATTCCTCGATATGCGCCCTCTTCCCGTGTTAGAATATAAGTTTCTTGAGGGCAAGGACTGTTGTTTGCTTACGTTTGCACCCCCAGAATTTAGCCAGAATTTAGTCTGGCACATAGTATGTGCTTTATATACATTTTTCCATTCATTGATTCATTTCGAAACCTATGTGAATGGGAGTTATTATTATAGGTCAATCCTTCTTTTATATGCACACACTTCTACTACCACAAAATCTCCTTTTACTCTCTATCCACCATCAGCAATTTCACTCACAATGATTATAGTTTCTTCGCTTGTCTTTATCATCAAAGGACTCTCATCACCATCTTCTCATTACCAACAGAGGAAACCTCTTCATTTCAGAAGAGTTTTCACAGCAAACTATACAGTCTGCATGTTGATCACCAAGTCATCAGCTGGATCCCCCTGTGGTCAAGTCAATTCAGTTATTTAAATGATGAAAATAACCAACTTGTTATACTGCTCCTCTGGTTATTTCAACCATATTAAGCCCTGCAGGGCTCCAATTAATTGCTTTAAAGAAAACCAGCTTATGGTAGCCAAAATGTTAATTAGCTACATTGGGTTACTTCAATTGAGCCATACTTGAGTTCTTGTTCTTTATGTATAATTTTAACAACCTTATGATGCCTCTTTGTATAATCCACAATACTTCTTCCAGTTCATCTTTCAACTACAAATTTTAATATTTTCTCAACCAGCTTCCTAATACTGTGCCTCTTTTGAAGCTAATTTTCCTTATAGAGATATTTGGGATAGTTTTTACTGCTAATCAAATTCCCTTTATGATTGCTACCATAAACCTTTTGATCTTACCAGATAGTATGCTTCAGTGAAAAGTTGGTCAGAGACCTGAGCGTAGATCCTCAGGTGAATATTTTAATTGTTGGGTCCTCAGTTCATTTTGAGTTATATCAGAGGGTATTATAGTATATTATAGATCATAGTATTATAGTGGGGAAGGTCAGTGGAGGCCATCCAGTTCAATTCCAATGTCTTATAGATGAAAAAATTAATGCTCAGAGAGGTCAAGCACTTACCCAAGGGGTGCAAAGGGAGTAAGAGATAGAGGTGGGATTTTTCCCCTGTGGAACCTATGTCCTCAAACTCCTAATCCAATTTTTTTTTCACTATACCATATTGTCTCTAAGTCTCCATATCCATTTAGCACTCCAGGCATACCCTTCCCCAATTATGGGGCAGAATTCCAATCCCCTCTCCGACTCTGGGACAGCTACCTCAGTGTGTTTAAGGTTCTTTATGGGTTTGGTTACAGTCAACATAGATTCAAGTAATTCACATAGGGTAATGGCAGATGATGTAATGCTCAAGGTCCTGTTTGATCTTAAAAAAAATCACCCACTGTGTTTTTTTTTTTTTTACTTCTACCTTTTTTTTTTTTTTTTTGCTTTTTTTGGAGGGGGGGAAGGCAGAACAATTGGGGTTAAGTGGCTTGCCCAAGGTCACATGGCTAGTAAGTGTTAAGGGTCTGAGGCTGGATTTGAACTCAGGTCCTCCTGACTCCAGGGCTGGTCCTCTATTTACTGTGCCACCTAGCCACCCCTACTTCTACTCTTGATATTAATGTATGATAAGGACCCACTGTACCTCCTTTGGGACTGAAAGTGTTTGTGTTAAGACTATTCACATGAAAATATTCTTAAGTCTATTAATACATGAATCATGCTGAGATAACTTTGTGTGAAGAATGACTTTTCCCACTCCAGAAGAGCTGCTTCTGAGATTTACTACTCATTAAATATAACCTTTTGGACAAGTCACTGAACTTCCCTGGGCCTCAATTTCCTCACTGCCTCTGAAATTCTTTACATGCTAGATTTATTATCAAAGGATCTATCTCTTCCTAGGCAGTCTTTCTTTTTCAACTCCTCCATGAAACCTTCCCTGATAAAATATTTCCATGATGATAAATGATTCCTTTCTCCTTGGATCTTCCATGTTGCTCTTTTTAACCTTTTTTCTGTACACATAATCATTTTCCAACTTGTAGGTACTGTGTCCTGGTGTCATTCCTCCCCATCTAGACTGAAAGCTCATTGAAAGTGGTGTACAGTGTTGGTTTTCATCTTCATAACCACAGGGCCTTCTATATCAGAATGTTCGAACTGAATTCAAGTTAACTTTTCAAATTTCTCAAGAGATTTTGTTACTAAACTTCGAATGAGATCTGAATCAGGAGGCCAGGAAATTGGATTAGATTAACTGTGCTGATTGAAAAAAAAATCAAGATTTATTGAACATTTTTTAAAAATAGAAATGAAATATCAGAAGATAGGCAAGACTTTCCATACATTAACTATCTTTCCTTACAAATGTTGTTTGAAAGCAATTTTCTCTCCTTGCCCTCTTTCTTGCCCCTGCCAAATTCTGTGAAAGTCATTCTTCTCTTAGCACAATCAAGACTTACAACTTTTCTCCCAGCATAAGCATTGGTATGATTCCCAAACTAAGTCTTTTCTCCCAGTTTCCTCTCTTCTCTGCATATCATACAGCCTCAGGACTTGATTCATGCCTTGACTCTTTTTGGATGGAATCTACTTTCCTTTTCCTTGACAAACATTCCAATTTTTCATCTTTGTATTCTTAAATCCTTGTATTCCAGCTTCTGAGGGAGTCTCAAGAGATAGTCCCCTCAATCACCATATCAAGGAAGAGTCAAAGCCTTCTTGTCCATTCAGTCAGTGAAAAAAAAATGCTAATTCATCAGTACCTTCCAATCTCAGAATTTTCAAGATACAGGGTTATCCCTGGATTTGTTCTACCTGGGGAATCCTTTTTCTTTCCTCCCTCTCCTCTCTCAGGTGAGACATCACTTATTGAAGGTGCCCCATGGGTCTTCAATTGTATAAAAAATGTAGTGCACAAACCCTCTTTGGATGTGTATGCTTTTACTATTCAACCAGAGCACACAATTAATCCAAAGCAAGGCATTTTATGATATATCATGGTAAGGAAATAGACATACAACATTGCCTCCCAAAATGGGTATATGATCTCCCACAAACACACACACCACCATTTGGAAGAGTGAACATACCTAGGAAGCACATGGAAAAACAAACATTTGGAAGACACGTGGTTAGGGCATACATACATATGTGTGCACATATCTGTATAGAGCATCTGTGTCTGGGAACATGCATTGGAAAGGAACAAAGACAGAAAAATGCATTCGTCCTGGCCACACATGTAGATGATTGACTTACACCTTGGATGCAGGAGGACTACCAGTGTGTCCTGGTGATATTGTTACACTGTTCCCTCCTCATTCAATGTAAATGTGGTGTATAGTCCCAGCTAGGCATGTGGATAGAGCTCATATTCTCTGCAACATGTTGCCATGCTGATTCTGTCTGGCCACTGCTTAGCAGTACTCTGTTGGTTCCATTGTTGATGCTGAATGTTGTCATGTGTTTACTAGGCATGAGGTCGTGGAGTTTCTCCCTATTTCCAACTTCTGGCTTCATTGTCTAGTGTGTAGCCTCTTCTCCCCAGCTCAGAAGCCAGAGGTTGGAGCTTCAGCTCTTTTAAAAAAAGGTTCTTCAGGTATTAGATATTCTTTGCCTTATAAGGATAGACTTTCGTTCCTTAGAATCTTGGCTTTGATAGGATTTTCTTCTTCAAAAGGGAGTTTTGCATCCTCCAAGTATCCCTGGCCCATAGCCCTCCCACATCCACCCCAATGTCTTTAAGTATTAAATCTATTTTAAAAAAATAACATTTTCTTGCTCATCAAGAGTAGCGTCTCTGTCAGAAGCTTCTGACTTAGAATTAGAAAGTCCTTGTCATTCCTGTTTAACATCTAATTTTCAAAGTTCACCAATTCAGCATCTTTCTATGGGCTAACCTTCCAATAGACCACCAAAGGCTGCCTGTTTGAATTCATATTACCCCTTCCTCCTTTTGCCCCCAGGTTTTCTTATTCCTAAAATTCTTTTTGGTCTCTCATGCAAATAAATGGATGTGAGGAGAAGAAAGATAAAAGTAACTATTTGGAGAAGCTCAATTCTTTGCCTTGCACCTCAATTCCATCCTTTATTATGCAGCATATAGAGAACAGTAGACACAGAGTTGACTTTAAAGTGAGGAAGATCTGGGATCAAGACTTGCCTCTGCTACACATTGGTTGTGTGACCTTGAGCAAGTTATTTAACCTTTCAGTGCCCCAAAGTACTCTGTAAGGCTATAAGCTGCAGAGAAGGTTCTGTTCTGCATTGTTGATGATGTTCCTTCTTGGGAGAGCCCTATATTGATAAATTTACAGGTCTAAGTAAAAGAAAAATCATCTCTATGTGACAAAAAAGAATTATTTCTAGTCTTTGCATCCTATATCACCTTATATCTTTTTATTCTTACTTAAAATTAAATTTTGTTTCTTTCAGTCTATTCCCTAAGTCAAATACTTCTCTGTCAGGAAGCAAGTAGCATGCTCCATTCTCATTCCTCTCCAATCATGATTAGTCATTGAATTGATCAGAGTTTTTTGGATTTTCTTGTTTTTTGTGGTATAAACTATTGTTATTTTTATTTACTGTTCACATCATTATGTAAATATGTTGCTGTTATTGTATAAATTGCTCTCTGCTCATTTGATTTTGCATTAGTTAATGTGTCTTTCAACATTTCACTGAAAGCATCCATTTCATATTTTCTTACAGTCTGTCAGTATTCCATAATAGTATCACAGCCTGATAGTTGTCATAATTTATTTATCCATTCCCTAATTGATATGCAACTTTTTAATATAAAGGATTTTCCTACTAGCAAGAAGAAGGGTACATGAGACACTCAGGGAGGACTAGCACCTCTGGTGTGACAGCTTGCTAAGACTTTTTCAGAGCTGCTCATTCACCTTGGGTGTCCACCTGTCACCCAACTCTCGCCTGTGGTTCCAAGAAGCTGTAGAATATGCAGGGGCTACAACTTGGTAAAAGTCTCAGCAGAGGGCCTAAACCAGGATGAGGGTAACTGACAAGCCTCAAACATGTCAGTTTAGTGAGGGGGATCTCTACCTGTAGCATATGAAGACTTCCCCTGACAGAATGGGCAGATGAGAACAATTTGCTTCTATGGCCATGAAGACTACTGAAGTAGGGAGAACCAAGATGGCAGAGTAGAAGCACAAACTTGTTGTGAGCTCCTGCTCTAATCGCTTCCAATACATGTTAAAAAATGACTCTAAACAAACTTTAGAGCTACAGAATCCACAAAGAGACTGAGAGAAACAAATCTCCTGCTGAAGGCAGCTTGGAAGGCTGACAGAAAGGGTCTATTACATTGAGCTGGGTGATGAGTGCAGTCCCATGAGAGCCACAGGGTTCTGGCCCCAGGGCAACTAGCAGCAGCCAGAGCATTTCAGGAGAGTGAATCACCAGCAGCTGTGGTAGTTTCCAGACTTCTCAACCCATAAATGCCAAAGACAAAATAAAAGGTCAGTGTGGAACTCTGTTGGAACAGAGGTGGATGGAAGAGTATGGTCCAGCCCCTGCTCCTGGGGTGAGAAGCAGCGGGGCTCAGTGGCAGACTGCTGTGTAGCTGCCTCAGGAGCTCCTGGCCTGCAGATCATAAGGGGACCAAGTGACCATTAGAGGGTAATTGCTCCTGCTTTGACCTGCTTGGATCTGGATTGGAGTCTTGGGTGGTGGTCCTGGGGTATGTGGCCAGTGTGCCAGAGCTTGTGGAGGCAGTAGAGAGGGCACCCAACTGATAGCTCCAGCAGCTGTGAAAACCCCAGCAATTTGGGACAAAACTATCTCCATTCTGGAAGCAGAGTTCTACCACTCAAAAGTCAAGTAATTGGCTGGCAATATGAGCAAGCAGAGGATACACAAACAGACCACAGAATCCTTTTTTGGGGGACAAAAAGGATCAAGGCATGGAGCAGGAGGATGACAGCAAAGTCAGAACTCCTGCATCAAAAGCCTCCAAGAAAAATATGAATTTGTTACAGGCCATGGAGGAACTCAAGAAGGATTTTGAAAATCAAGTAATAGAAGTGGAAGAAAAATTGGGATGAGAAATGAGAATGATTCAAGAAAATCATGAAAAATGAGTCAACAGCCTGCTAAAGGAGAGCCAAAAACATACTGAAAAAAAATAACACCTTAAAAAATAGACTAACTCAAATGACAAAAGAGGCCCAAAAGTCAGTGAGGAGAAGAATGCCTTAAAAAGCTGAATTTGTCAGATGGAAAAGGAATTTCAAAAACTCACTGAAGAGAATAACTCCTTCAAAATTAGATTGGAGCAATTGGAAGCTAATGACTTTATGAGAAATCAAGATACTATAAAACAGATTCAAACAAATGAAAAAATAGAAGGTAATGTGAAATATCTCATTGGAAAAACCACTTACCTGGAAAATAGATACAGGAGAGATCATTTAAAAATTATTCTACTACCTGAAAGCCATGATCAAATAAGAGCCTATTGGGCTTTAGACACTTAACGTTTACTAGCCACGTGACCTTAGCAAGTCACTTAACTCCAATTACCCAGCCTTCCCTCCTCCAAGAAGCAAAAAAAAGCCCCAAAAAACCAAAAAAAGAGCCTGGATACCATCTTTCAAGAAATTGTCAAGCAAAATTGCCCTGATATTCTAGAACCAGAGGGCAAAATAGAAATGGAAAGAATTCACTGATATCCTCTTAAAAAAGATCCCCCAAAGAAAACTCCTAGGAATATTATAGTCAAATTCCAGATTTCCCAGGTCAAGGAGAAAATACCACAAGCAATAAGGAAGAAACAATTTGAGTGTTGTGGAAACACAACCAGGATAACACAAGACCTAGCAGCTTCTACATTAAGGGATTGAAGGGCTTGGAATATGATATTCTAGAGGTCAAAGGAGCTAGCACTAAAACCAAGAATCACTTACCCAGAAAAACTGAATATAATGCTACAGGGAAAAATATGGTCATTCAATGAAATAGAGTATTTTCAAGCATTCTCAATGAAAAAAACAAAAGCTGAATAGAAAATTTGACTTTTAAATACAAGAACAAGAGAAGCATGAGAAGGTAAACAGGAAAAAGAAATTATAAGGTACTTATTAAAGGTTTACATTCCTACATGGAAAAACAATAATTGTAACTCATAAGACTTTTCTCAGCATAAAGATAGTTGAAGGGAATATATATGTACATATATGTATACATACATACATGTGTATGTATAGGAGGATGTATGTGTATATATGTGAGTGTGGGCATATGTATGTTCATGTATACATAGCATAGGATGGGTTGAATATGAAGGGACAATAAATTAAAATAAAAAATAAAATTAAGAGGTGAGAGAGGAATATATTCGGAGAAGGAGAAAGGGAGAGATAGATTAGGGGAAATTATCTCGTATAAAAGAAGCAAGAGAAAACTTACAATGGAAGGGAAGAGCAGGAAGGTGAAAGGGAATGGGACGGCCTTATTCTTATTGAATTTGGCTTAAGGAGGGAATAACATACACACTCAACTGAGTATCTTACACTACAGGAAAATAGGGGGGTAGGGGATAAGAGGGGGAAGGATAGAAGGGAGGGCAGATGGGGGAGAGGATAGTTAGAAGCAAATATTTTTGAAAAGGGCTAGGATCAAAGGAGAAAATAGAATAAGTGGGGGTGGGATAGGATGGAGGGAAATATAGTTAGTCTTTCACAATATAACTACTACAGAAATGATTTGGGTAACTACATATGTACAACCTATATTGAATTGCTTATCTTCCCAGTAAGGGTGGGTAACAAGGGAAGAAGGGAAAGAATCTGGAACTCAAAGTTTTAAAAACAAATGTTTAAAAAAATTTGTTTTTTACATGCAACTGGGAAATAATACATACAGGAACAAGGGTACAGAAATCCATCTTGCCCTACTAGAAAGTTAGGGGGCTGACAGGGGAGGATAGAAGAGAGAACAGATTAGGAGAAGGGGTATTCAGTAGGCTTGCTATTTTGGTATGGGAGGTAGGGGAAAGACAGGGAGAAAAATTGCAAGTCAAAATCTGGGGAAATGAATGTTGAAAACTAAAAATAAATTACTTAATAAAAAAAAAACGATGACTGAAGCAGATGCATCAAAGATACCAAGGTCATCCATTATATTCTGAGCCATCTCCAGTTGTCCTGACTTTTATCTTGCCACTGGACTTTGATGACTTTTGAAGAGAGAATAAGGCTGATGACTTTGTGCTACTCTGATTTACTTAAATCGAATTCACAGATAAGTAAAGATATCACGGGTAATGTCACTGGTCTTCAAAAATGGCTAAATATCAACTACAAGAAGAACTGTTATAAACATTTTCAGATATATGGATCCTTTTTTAAAAAAAATGTTTTTTGATGCATAGACCTTACCTACTTTGTTTCCATTTGAATTTTTCTTGATATTTAAAAAAATATTATTATTTTTTCAATTAGCAAGCATTTATTTTTTTCTCCCTCATATCTACCATCTCTTCCCCCATTTGAACAGCAATGAAAAAGAAAAAGAAAACCCCAGTAACAAATTTACAGTCAAGGAAAGGTAAAATCCCATATTAGCCGCATATAACATGTATGTCTCTTTCTGTACCTCTCGACTATCACTTCTCTGTCAAGAACTAGGTAGCAGGCTCCATATTTTGTCATCTGGAATTATGGTTGTCATTGCATAGATTAAAGTTCTCAAATCCTTCAAAGTTTTTATTTTAAAATATTGTTTCAACTCTACATCAGTTCTTTTCTCTGAAACTATCAATTTCATCACTTATGGTGCAATAATATTCTATTTTATTTCTATACCAGAATTTGCTTAGCCATTCTCCAATTGATAGACATCACTTTATTTCCTGTTTTTTGCACTACAAAAATAACATTTCTTGATCTTTCTTACTTTGCTACTTTATAATAGTCAATTATCTTGGAGGTATCCATAATGAACAATTGATTTTTTTAAAGATTAAGTATTATTTATTTAAGGTCTTTTTCAGTTTCTTTTGAAAATTTTTATTGATAAATTTTGTTTGAACACATCCTACAAAACCCTAGTGTTTTGCCAGTTAGATCTCTCAAAATGTAAAATCTGTGAAAACAGAATTCAAAAAACACAAGATCTCTTAGAGATTATCTAGTACAACTCCTCATTTTATAGATAAGGAGACTAGGCCCAGAGAGGGTAAATATGTACACACACATATTAAGTAAAAGAGACAGAATATGAAGCCAGGTCCTCTGACTTCAGTACCAACACTTTTTACTCTGGGTCACACTACCTGCAACGTTATGCTTCCATACGTTTCCAAATCTTAAGAGATAGGAAAACCATATGCCTTATAAATTAGTACCAACATAGGCCCTTGTGGTACAGTAAACACCATTATATAAGGACATTTAGGGTCCTGTTCTTAGCAAGTTCACTGATGCTCCTTTTTCCCTTTAATCATACTGAACTATTGATTCATTTTTATTCCTTTAATGTTTAGCACAACATAAATTAGTTTTCTTCATATGCTTGAAAGTTCAGAAGAGCATTAGAGGAAAGGCTGGTAGCACTGGATTTTAAATGCATGAGAATGAAATGTCAAAGAAAATAACCAATACATAGGCCTACTTTAGTGCCAGTGTTCTGGCTCTTGTCAATGAGTACTTTTATGAAAAGGCTATTAGTTCTGCAAAGGGAAAATAAAAAGTTAATATGAAAATTAAAATTACAAAGCAATTTAATATCTACCCTGTACCACAGATCTGTTCAATTTCATAACCTCTCTCAGTTTTTTTTATTGAATAATCATTACTTAACCAGACCTTCCCTTGTTCAGTTCCAAAGGATAAACAAAGAAGGTGATTTTCAAATATTGAATTGACAAAGCACAACTGTGAGCTCTATTTTGGTGAGACTCTGAGAATGCTTTTTTCTCTTATTGCCATTATATTGTAACTACTTTTCAAGGGGACTGATTTCTAATTCAAAATATTTACTCAGTTGGTACACCTTGAGCTAAAGGCATGCTACAAACTAAAATGCAAGATAGCACACATCTAGGCTAATAGGTTGTGACAAAATGATAGAAAATGAAATTTTCCAGTTGAAAATCTAGAGAGCTTCCCATTTCCTAGATGTTTAAGAAATTAAACTTTTATCTTTCCCCCTTCTCTGACATGTTGGAAATTCCTAAACAAAGCATCTGAAGACTGAAGAAAAGTCTTTAAATGAGAGAATTTTTATTATATTTCCATTCTGACAAAAAAGCTCAACAGTAGACTTAGTTATTAAAAGGGGAGCACAGTGTATGGAACCCTTTGGAGAGATCTTTTAAAATGAAATTGTTTCTCTTCTGTCAAGGCATGGTCCTAGTTGGAAATTCAGAGAATAGTCAAATGACCCCTATAGATCTATTTTTCCCTTATAATTCTATTATTCTGTCATTCTCTGATACACACATCATCTACTAGAGGGACACAGCTCAGATAAAATGGTGGCAAGATATCTACAGTAAGCTTCAAAGAGAGGAAAGTATTCAAAATAGCAAATTAACCCTTTTACTGTTTTTAAGGGAATTTCTGGTAAGGTAGGGTGAAATGAATCACCTTAAGGCCCAACCTAGGTTCTCTTTAGATCTCAGCTGCCCACTCATTCTTTTTAAAGGATGTATGAAATATGCCATGTTAAGAAAATCGTCATGATGATTATTTTGCTCAAAGCAAAGATTAAATCATGTTTGTGATGATGCCCACTCAGGTCAGCAGAGCTGTATAATTACTGTGACAGAGGTGGCCAACCTAAGGCACTTTGTGACAGCCAGGAGCCTTTGACCAATCAGCACAATTCTTGGAGTCACAATGTTTTATGATGGGGAAGAGTGGGTCGTTGAGCATCATAGAACCTTAATTTGGAGCTGTAGGAGTGAAGAAGAGAGAGAAAGAAAAAGCACAGGAAAGAAAAAAGAAAAGGAAAGGTTATTTGAAAATGATCATTTATTCTCTCCACAAGTCCCCTGAACTCCCAAATAATCTGAAATAAACATTTGCTTTGTAGGAATACCCAATGCTGTATCTTGAGAATGACTATCTGTTCAAGTATTGTTTTATTACACAATTTATATTTTTTCTGTAGTGGAATAGCATCCTTCTTAATATATATTGAATATATGCAACTTAATTATTCATAGATAAAGGTAGTCTTTATTTGAGCAAATGAGCCATAGAATATTTCCCTCTTTGAATTATGGAATATGTTTTTTCTCCTCTAAATAGTAACATTATACCTGTTGCACTTAGCACTGTCCAACTCCCCCCTCCCTCATCCCCCGCCCCCAACTATCCAAATTCCTCTACCTGTCTCCTAAAATATGTTAATTCAGATTTTCTACCTAGACTGAATCTGATTAATCTAGTTTATTTATGTCCCATTAAAACTTTCCCTCACTTCTGCCCTATTTTCACCCGCACCTAGTAAGAATATAAGTAACTGGGGAGATGGAGATGATGGGAACCCCATTCTTTACAGCATGATTATAACTTTGTACCCTAGATTTTCTCCCTCTCAGTCACTCTCCTAACCATCCTGATTCAGCGTTGATGAAAAGGGAAGACCGCTATCTGGGTACATAGAAATAGAGGAGATTATAGTTATATGTATGTGTGTGTGTGTGTGTATGTGTGTTTGAGACAGAGGGAGAGAGGGGCAGAGAGAGGAAGAGGGAGGGAGGGACAGAGGCGGGGGAAGGAAGGGAGGGAGAGGGAGGGAATGAGTGAGTGAGGGGGAGAGAGAGAGACTGCTTGTCACAACTGGAGTGGGAACCAGCAAGATCTGTATTGACTGCTTCACTGATTAATAGGATAATAGCATCACAGTTCTAAAACTAGAAGTGACCTCATCACAAGTCATCTAGATCAACATGTTCATTTTATAGGTGAGGCAACTCATGGAAGTTAAGTGACTTTCCTACGGTCACACAGGTTATTAGACATCAGAGGCAGGATGTAAATTGAGGTCCAGAGGCAGGGAATCTTTTTGCTGCACCATGCTGAGTCCCATAGGTGATCTCTAAATCATCTAAAGTCCATAGTAGATTAATTTCCCCAAGGTACACATCCCTTAATTTCTGGGTCTTATATGTAAAACTCCAAAAGCATATGCTTCAGAACAAAAATTTTTGTATATTCCTCATTTTCTATTTACCCTGGGGCTCTAAGCAGGTAGGAGGGTAACTACTGACATTACCTCTCTGCTTTGTGTTGCTATAACACTTATCTCTCCAGGGCTCACTGCTTCACTGAAGATAATTAATGGATAATTAATGTTTACACTATTCCCCTGTGTAAGGATAGCAGAAGCCGTCAATATTCCATTATTTTCCATGATGCTAAGGGTAGGTACTAAGAGAAACTTCCTAGTTATATCCTTAAAGTAATATGCAGAATATGGGGACAGATGAAGATTTCTTGATCTTTATTTAAGAGAGACCTCTAGCTGGAAATATAAACTCACTGTCCATGGGGCCTTAGAGCTACTCATAGGCCCCTACATAATATACATAGCTTTTTAGTTAAAAGACAACATAATTATTTTAATAAATTTTTGGGAAGAAAAGGAAAGATTTAAACAATAGGAGTGCAAACAGATCAGGGATAGAAATATGGCCAACATGACATTTGAATTAGGGACCACTGAGCTAGCCTATTAGTGTTGCCCTGATCAGTAAGGTGATTTTGTTTTGCATTGTTTTGGAGCAACTTGGGTCTATAAAGACTGCTTATGCACTTCTCCTCCCCTTTCCCTCTCCCCTCCTCCTTTTCTTTCACCAATTGGCTCAGGCCTTGAGAGGGGGCCGTTTTCAGTCATTCTGATCTATATCTTGCCCCTGAACTGAGATGGCTCCAGAGGAGAAAGTGAGGCTGGTGACTTTGCACAGTCCTCCATCACTTAAATCCAATTCACTTTTTAGTCATGACATCACTTTCCTGAAGTCATGGTCTGCTTGTGGAATGAAGGCAAACAACACCAATGATGATGAAAGGACTTTGAGCATTTAAACTCATATTTTATGAAAGGAGGAATAAGAGTAGAATTTTTAAATTCCAAGCTTACTAGTCATAGACAAAAGCAAATCGTCAAATAAGCAAAATTTTTAAATGATCATAATAGAACCATAAACTCCAAAGTATTTGTGATTTGTTTTAAAAAATATTTACATTAAGTTTGTCACAACAATAGCGAATCTGTCCTGCTTATTTCTGTGTCCCTTTCTGATCCCTTTTCTTTTGTACAATTTTTTCTTCTGATCTCATTGCTATTCTTCTTATTTTTTAAATAGTTCTAGAAAGCATGTACATTATTGAGATTGAAACCTGCGATTCTGCTTAATTTCTTGGGCTCAAAACTGCAAAAAATATTGAGGTGGGTAAGTAACAACTTTCAACTATCATCATTCATTTACACCTTAAGGTGAAATGAAGGATTTGAATGAAGGTTTTAATAGGGAATGGAAGTAGGTCCAGAGAACACAATAATGCCTCTAAGGTGAGGAATGCAGGGGAAGAGAAAGTAGAGAAAGGAGGAGGGGAAACAAACACAAAAATAGAAGCTAGTGAAAGCACCTAATTTCGGTCCAGGGTTACTGCCACTACCATAATAAAGTTGGTATTCCAAAAAGCCAAAGATGTCCATGCAGAGGGAAGCTACAAAGCATGGGAATGAAATGAGTATTTTTTAGTATTTTGGTTTTGTTGACACATCGGATTGGGGCTCCATGATGTTCTCAAGGGCCACAGAGGACTATAGAGTCCAATGCCAAGGAAATTATTCTTAATGGAGAGATATAGTGGAACAAGTCCTGTATCTGATGCCAGAGAACTAGGTTCAAATCTCATTTCTACTACTTAATAACTATAAAACTCTTAGCAAGTAATTTAGCTTACTTGGGCTTTAGTGTTCTCATCTGTAAAATGAGGAGAGAGCCTTGAATCGGGGTTCTTAAACTTTTTGTGTATCATGGACACTGTTGGAAGTGTGGTAGAGCTCTCAGAATAATTTTTAAATGTATAAAATAAAATAACTAAGATCATAAAGGAAATCAATTATACTGAAATAGTAATTTATATATATATATTTAAAAAGTAAATGGTACCCAGTTTAAGGACTTCTGCCTTCAATGATCTCTTAGTTCCCATTGTTTTATATCCTTTGAATTAGACACAAAATAATACTCACTTGCAAAAAGAATAACAAATAATTGGAGAGCTATTTGATGCCCATGATTGGACCACACCGATATAATACAAATGACATTTCTAAGTTAACTTACAAATCATACTACAAAGGGAATACTTTATAGAGCCATACAAAAATAATAAAAAAATTTATTTGGATGAATAGAATGTCTAGAACCTCAAAAGAAATTGAAAAAGAAATTAGGAATGGAGTATAACATAATCTGGTTGCAGACTAGAGTATAAAGTATCAATCATCAAAACTATTTGATCCTAGTTCACAAAACAGAAAAAGGAAAGCAGTGGAACAATTACATAAGTGAGAACCAGAAATAATTGAAAACAGTACTCCAGTGTTTGGTAAACCTGAGAACATAAACTGCTGTGGTAAGGACACCCCATTTGATCAAAATTGCTAGGGAAACTGGAAAGCAGATTGACAGAAATTAGGTTGATACAATCATTTACACCACATACCACAATAAAAGCTCAATGGACATGCAACCCAAATATAAAAGGTAAATATACAAGTACACACACAAATAGAGGAAAACAGAAGGTGGTCCTTTTCGCAACCACGCTTAAGGGGAGAATGCTTAACTAAACAAGCAACAGAGAAGATCAAAAAAGACAAAATGGCCAATTTTTATAACAAAATGAAAGAGTTTTTGCATAAACAACATCAATGCATAAGAAACCGTTGAGCAAGAATATTTGCTTCAAATAACATTGATAAAAGCTTGACAACCAAAATATGTCAAAAATTGATTTAAAAAAAAATGTATAACCAAGAGCCATTCCCCAATAGCATCAAAGGATAGGAACAGTTTTTAGGAGAAGAATTGAAAACTATCAAAGTATGACCCCTGACAAGTCATTTAACAGCTACGTGTCTCAGTTTTCTCATTTGTAAAATAAGGATAATGGTAACAACTACCTCCCAGTGTTGTTGTCAATATAAAATGAATTAATGTGGATAAAATGCTTTGCAAACCTTCACGCACGATTTAAATGCTTAGCTATTATCATTGTTCATATCCATATAGAGGAAAATGTTCCAAATCACTAAGAACAGAAATGAAATTAAAGGAGCTCCAGGTTTCAGTTCACACCCAGCAAGGGTTAAAATGATAAAAATTAGAAATTGTTAAGGCTGGATAGCCACACTAATAGGATATAAGCTCTTTGAGGACATGGAATGCTTTCATTTGTTTTTATCTTGGTAACACCAGAACCCAGTACAGTGCTCCTGGTACATAGTAGGTGCTTAATAAATTCTTACTAAATGAATAAGTAAAAAGTACAGACTTCTGTCCTTGTGAATGAGTTTAACTGTTCATTCAACCAACATTTATTAAGCTCTACTTCTATGTTAGGCATTATGCTAGGTATACAGTCAGTCAGTAAGCATTGATTCGGTATTTACTATGTGCTAGGGTCTGTGTTAGGTGCTAGGAATATGAAGAAAGTTTAAAATAAAAAAAAAATTCCTGCCTTTAAGTAGCATATTTTCTATGGTGGAGGGTGGTGGTGGCGGTGATAGAAATAACTAGGATCACAGTATACATACACACACACAGGCATGTGCATGTGTGTGTGTGTGTATGTGTGTGTGTGTGTATACAGAGTAGATAAAGGTAATCTGAAAGGCAAAAAAGGAAACAGTGCCTACCCTCAGGGATTTTCCTATTTTGGATATCAGTTTAGAATTATGTGACAAATTATGTGGCAAAAGTCAAATGACCCATGACCCAGCAACTGGGCATATACTCCAAGGAGGTCAAGGGCAAAAAGGCTACAAACTATGTAGCCTTTATACTATGTAAGTTTGTATATACGTACATAGATGTTGTTGTTGTTCAGTCATGTCTGACTCTTCATGACCCCATTTGGGGTTTTCTTGGCTAAGATAATGGAATGATTTGCCATTTCAGGTTTAAGTGACTTGCCTGGGGCACACAGCTAGTGTGTGAGGCCAGATTGGAGCTCAGGTGTTCATGACTCCAGGCCTGGCTATTTATCTATTGAGCCACCTAGTTGCATACCCATGAACAAATATGCTTATATACAATACACACACACACACACATATATATCTACAGATGTGTAAATATACACATCTATAGATATGTGGTCTTATATTTCTCTATATTGATACAAATTTGTCAATACATATATAGAAATTATATAGAGAGAGATTTACTGTTACATATATTATATAATTATATATATATATATAGAGAGAGATTTATTTATAAAGATATTATCTACATATATATCACATATCTGTAGTTGAATTGTTTCAGACATGTCTGACTCTCTGTGACCCCATTTGGGATTTTGTGGCAAAGATACTGAAGTGGTTTGTCATTTCATTCTCCAGCTCATTTTACAGATGAGGACCTGAGACAAACAGGGTTAAGTGACTTGCCCAGGGTCACTCAACTAGCAAGCATCTGAGGTTGGATTTTAACTCAGGTCCTTCTGACTCCAGAACCAGAGCTCTATCCACTGTGCCACCTAGTTACCCATCATAGATGAGTAGATGTGTATGTCTGTGTGTGTGTATGTATGTATACACACACATAATTTCTATGTATGTATTGATATGTGCATAGTAGCACTTCTTTGGTATTAAAGAACTAAAACAAAATGAATGCTTGAACAAGTTATTGTATATAAATGTAGTGAAATATTATTGCCCATTAAGAAATGTTGAACTATGAGGAATTCGGAGATAGATGGGAAGATTTTTATACTAAGGCAGAGTGAAGTTTGCAGAACCAACATGCCAATATACCCAATGACTATTGTAAATACACAACACACTAAGAAGTTGAACTTTGAATAATTTTATTGAAAAATCTTGGTCCCAGAGGAGAGATAGTGAAACATACCTGGCTTCCTAGTTCTCTTTAGTTAGAAGTCAGGGAGGTGGTGGTGGTGGTGGTGAGGACAGATTTCTGTATATGTAGTTAGAAATGAACACCATCTTTTTTCTTCAAACAGTGTCTCTGCTATAAGAGAAGATTCAATACTCTGATAGTGTGGTGATGCTATACCTGTGTAAGTGACTGTGATGTGAAGATAAAAGCGTAAATATAAAACTCATTTGAATTTGTTAGACCTTGAAGAAGTGAGGATGAGGTCTCTGAGGATCTCAAGCCATCATTGTGGAAGATTCAGTTTGATTATTTCCCCTTGCTATTAAGCAGAAAGATTATTTTTTATTGCTGGATTAATGACTAGGTGAAATAACAAAAACCATACACAGCTGGTGTTATGTTTCAGGGAAATGATGCCCCTGGGACATCTTGGTTGCATCTTGGTCTGTGAGCTCAGCTGCCACGCAGTCTCCCTGAAGCTTGAGCCCAGAGTCAGGCAACCTTTGTTTTTTTCATTGACCTCAGGTTAGCTAGAGAAAAATCCTCCTTCCACAATTAGGTTCAAATTACCAAGAGAAGATTCCAAGCCTTTCCTAACAACCCTGAGAGCCCTGCTCTCCTTTATGGTTATGGGGTGGGGTTACCAGATTGACTGTGACCTCATAGTAACAATTAATGTCAGGGAAAGGGACCAATTCATTAGAGAGTAATCCAACCTCCAGGGCTATGAATCCCCAGTGGTTTCCCCAGGAAATTGAATTTTTATGGGTTATAGCAGGAAATACCCAAGATTGGACACATGTCTCAAGTAGAAGTTTCAACCCATGTGCAGAAAACTGCACATTTGTAGACAGCTCTGTCCACTAAACAGAAAATATTTCAGTTTATTCAAAACCAATAAAGTTATCTACACACTTTGAAAGAGAGCTATTGGTAATACAAAAATCAGTTTACTTCTGACCTTCCAGGAAGAATACTTTTAAAAAGTAACCCATTAGTAGGTAATTGTGGGACATTCAGTCTTAAAAGAAGTTTGTTCTTGATAATTTTGGAAAGCAGAGAGAGGAACCAGAGTAAATGTAATTCAACAAATGTAGGTCCTTCTATAGGCTCCCTGTTGCCCTTCAAGGAGTTTAACAGTTTCACTGGGGAGACAAAACATACCCAGCAAAAAGATAAGTAGTAAGACAAAAGCATATTTGATTAAGTGTCTCCAAAAATTTTGTAGAGGTAGCAATTGTTTTTGGAGTTTAGAAAGAAAATATATATGTGGCCTAGAGTGATCATGGAAGGCTTGTTGGAAGAGATGGGTCTTGAACTTGTCCCTGAATGGAGAAAAGAGAGCATTCCTTTTCTACTGGCATCCCAGCATAAATAAAAGATTTGAGGCAGAAATGAATGTGGCATTCATGGAATGTTGAGCCTTCCCTTAAATCAAAAAGAGTTCATCAAAAATAGCCAAGAAAGTGACTATGTCTGAAAACACCTCTTCTATACCCATGGTTCCCCTTCATTCCAATGAAATCATAATGGTGCATTTTCTTATGTCTTCTATAAAACCAAGATTGATCATTATAATTACACACTATTTAATTTTAGATTCATTTGAGGAAATAGTAAGAGATAAGTCTGAATAGAATCTTGATTAGATCTTAGATTAGATCTAAGATTAGTTTAATTATGAAATAACACCAATATTAACTGTATAGTATTTATATTAGACTCTGGAGATCTTTATACTACCGTAACTCCCATCCTCACTCATGATTGAGGTCTTCAGAGAATTGCATGTTTCACCTTCTTGGAGTTCTAGGGGTATTCTTGAGTAATTGGGGTTTTTTCTAATGCTGTTGGCTTAAGCTCTCATTCTGGTATGTTTTCCCCAATATCTACCACCAACTGAGGTTAGCATGTCTTTTATATCAAAGATATCCTCCAGTGATTAAAGTCCCAATATCATTTAATCAATAAAGACCAATTAGCTTTTACAAAGACATACTTACTGAGAAGATATAACAAGAATAGAAGTACAAACCATTCCCTCAGAATTGTAGATGCATTCTCCCCTATACAACCTTGGGTCCTGAGAGTGGGCTCAGTCTTAACACATTTGCTGCAGAGCATTCATTCCCACCAAATTCACTTCTGCATTTAACATAGCTAAGAACAGTTGTTACCTTTTTTGTAGCACTTGATTTTCTGTGGAGTCCCTCCACTGGTGGGCTGGGTCCCAGTCCATCCTTGGGCTTGTACTAGAAGACCAGGCATGGCTATATATAAATTCTGGGATGTCTCTAGACCTCTCATCTGACCTTTTGAAACTTACAAGGCTGCAGCTTAGTCCATTCCACCTCTAATACTCTTTTAAAAAGATGCTATTAGGGGTGGCTAGGTGGTGCAGTGAATAGAGTACTGGCCCTGGAGTCAGGAGGACCTGAGTTCAAATCCGGCCTCAGACATTTAACACAAAATTAACCATGTCACCTTGGGCAAGTCACTTAACCCTAATTGCCCTGTCTTCCCCATCCAAAAATCAAATAAAGAAATAAATAAAAAGATACTTTTACTTTTATAAGATTTTGATTTCTAAATTTTTCTCCCCTTTCTTTCCTCTCTGGCCTTCCTCCCCCCCCACAACCCCCCTTCCCCATGGTGGCTCCCAATCTGATCTCTATTACTCTTTCATGTAAGGTAAGAAAGTATAGATGTAACAGATACAGAAACACCAGCAGGGATATTTGCTCTCTCTTTCATGTCTGTTCTAGATGGGGAGAGTCAACCACCAGCCATGATACCAGTTCATTCAGTAAAAGCAAAATGTCCAAATGCCCAAGCCAGGGGCCTTCAGTGAGTATTTTATATGCACTCCCAGTTCCAGCGGAGTAGCCAATAGAAAGGCTGATTCTTCACCACATTATTAGCAGCCTGGAAATAGTCATCTCTGAACATACACTGAAGTAGTATATGGTTTGGCAGCAAGGAGAACATACTGTTAATTTTTTTTTTTGTGAACAGAGCTCCCATTGGCCAGTTCCCCTGTTATAAGGGTTTTAAGGTTGAAAAAGCACATTACTATTCTTATGACATTAGGCAATATGAGGATCATATGCTCATTTATGAGGTTAGGGAAATTAAGGCAGAGAACAAGGGAGTTTATCAGGCCTATTGCCATATAGCAAAGTGTCAGAACTCTATTCTAATCCAAGTACTTGGTTTCCAGGTCAGTTAGTCAACAAACATTTATTAAGCTTCTACTCTGGCCCAGGTAGTATGATAAGTATTAGTTATACAAAGAAAGACAAAAACAGTCCCTTCCCTCAAAGAGTTTACAGTCTAATGGAGTAGACAACATGCAAGAAACAATGTGGATAGATAGATAGATAGATAGATAGATAGATAGATAGATATAGATAGATGGGTAATCTGTCTGTTTTAAATGTCCAGGTTAACCAAAGGTGGCAAAGGGATAAAGAGCTAGACTTGGAATCAGGAAAACTTGTCTTCATGAGTTCAAATCCAGCTTCACACTTCCTAGCTGTGTGACCTTGTGCAAGTCACAACCCTGTTTGCCTCAGTTCTTCATCTGTAAAATGAGCTGCAGAAGGAAATGACAAACCACCCCAGTATCTTTGCCAAGAAAATCCCTAATGGGATCACAAAGAGTTTTAAATGACTGAACAACAACAGTAGCCAAGAGTTAATAGAAAACTTTTTTTTGGTTCAACTTGTCTTTGAAAAGCTTCTCAAAATGTAAGCATGCAAGGGTACAGAGTGTTGTATGCCTTGTCAGACATGATAAATCAATGAGCATTTATTAGGAGCTTACTGAGGGTAAAAAGAAAAGAAAAAATAGTCCTCATGTCAAAGACCTCACATTCCAATGGGACAGACAACATGTGAGCTTAATCATGTACAAACAAGATATTCACACATGCAAGGTAAATTGGAGATAATCTCAGAGAAGGCCCTAATAGGAAGGGGGTCTGGGAAATACTTCTTCGAAAACATGAGATTTTATCTGAGATTTAAAGGAAGCCAAGAAAACCTGGGTTGGATAGTATTCCAGGCATAGGGACAGCCAAGGAAATGTCTGACGTTGGGAGATAGAATGTCTTTTGAGTAAAGGAAATAAATAGCTGACCTATACTCAATTTACACTGCTTATTTGGTATCTTGCTATCCATGCCTTTTGAGGAGACCCTAGAAATAAGCCAAATTAAAGCTTTAATTGGTTATTCCATGGGCTCCAGGGTAGGAGGAGAGTGTAAAAAACCAGAAAGTATGACCCCTCTCTCTTGAAGCCGGGTTCCACAAGAAGTGAATCTAATCCTTACACTTGAGTAAATGGGGGCCCTTTAGTGGGAAAAGGAGAGAGAGGGAGACAGAGACATGAGAGATAAAGACAGACAGACACAGAGGCAGAGATGGAGTCACAGACACACACACACACACACACACACAGACAGAGACAGCATCCAAATCACCATTGTAATAACAGTTGGTTTTATGTTGTTACATTTATTGCAAGACTGGACATTGTGAGCAAATCAAAGATAAAACAAAAGACCTAGTACCTCCCCTCAAGGAAATTGTACTCTAGTGAGAGGGATATTGTGTGTGTGGTTTGTCTTTTGTTCGGGAAGACGACCATGACATCAGGAAGATGATATGACTTGCAATTGAATTGGCTCCTCCAGAAACATCTGGGTCCAGTGGCCAGATATCAACCAGGACAACTGGAGATGGCCCAGGATGTGGTGGGAGGCCTTGACCTTTTAAAACTCCAGGATGCAGTGGGAGGCCTTGACCTTTTAAAACTAAGATCTTTCCAAGTTGTCACTTGGAGTGAGGCAACACCTATTCAGTGAATAGGCCTGTTTAAGAAGTGCATCAAGCGATGTCCCCTTTAATTGAAAAGAATAGAATATAAAGAGTCCTACTAGAGAGGTAGAGGATCAAGGGTTTAGAGGGACTAGGGATTCCTGAATGAGCTCATCTCAGAAAGAACGTGTCTCATGGTTTCCAGGGGTCCTGGGTTGTTCTTTGAACTGGCTGTTCTTAGCTAGACCTGCTAATGGGCAGGCTTCTTCTGCATGTGGATTTAAAATATCCCCAACTTCATGTGCCTTGCAGCAAAAGGTACATTTCTGACTGATGATCTTTCTATCTCATTTGTTCTGCCAGAGAAATTTAGATGATATAACTAACACTAGGTGAGCCAACTATTTCTGAGGCCCCCAAAAGAATGTCAAACAGATACTTAACAATGGATGGAGGGCTACATATGTAATGGGGGAATCATCTCTTTGATAGCTCTTCCCCAAAACTGTTTGCAAATATTTTTAACACTGACTGTAGGACAGCTTTACACGCATATAGGAATATTGTTTCACCTAGTCAAGGGGCAGCCTATAGATTCCTAAGCTAGAAACACATAGCTTTGCTTGTCAAAAGCTAGTTGATTTATAGGTCTAGTGGATGTTAGAGGCCATCTAGCCCAACCCACTCTTTTTCAGATAAAGAAACTGAGGCTTACAGAGGTTAAATGACTTTCCTTAACCTGTCCCTGGGAATCACATCCTGGGCTAAAGGACTGGAGGTGTGGCAGGAAGCCCCATACCCCTCCTAAGGGGACTCAGCTTTTGTTTGTGTTTGCTGATAGCACTTCCCTTTCCCTTTCCTGTACAGTGGGGCCTTGAAGAACAGGGTATTTACAATATGATATTGGCAGAATCCAGATTCAAGGGACAATTATCTCATTCCTCTTGTTTCTACAAAAAATATCACTAAGCCAGATTTTGCCAGGACAGAAACTATTCCCTGACTCTATCAGACACCTCTAGAAGTAACAGCATGGGTTTTTATTATGAAATGAGTTAGCCATGTATGGTCTGTGCATACTTCACTTTACACAGTAGACATGTTTCTAAAAAGTCCCTCTTAAGTGAAACTTTTATAAATCAAATTTCATTTTACTTTTTTTTTTAAGCAATTGGGGTTAAGTAACTTGCTCAAGGTTACATGGCCAGTTATTTCTGGGTGTGGTGCTAAGTATCTGAGCCCAGATTTGATCCCCAGGTCATCCCGACACTAGAGCCAGTGCTCTTACTCGCTGAGCCACCTGGCCGCCCCCATTTTACATTTGATAGGGAAGTTGCTATTTAAGGACATTCTAAGGTGAATCAATTACTAATGTGAATAATAACAGCTTTGCTGATACTGCCAAAAAGATATTTAAGGATGTCATTATTCATTATATGAATATATTCACTATGGAATACTTATAAATAACAATTTCTTCAGTAAATGGAATAAATGGGGCAGCTAGGTGGCATAGTGGATAGAGTCCTGGGCCTAGAGTCAGAAGGTTCTAGCTTCAAATCCAGTCTCAGACATTTATTAGTTGTGTGACCCTGCACAAGCCACTTAAACTTCTGTTTGCCTCAGTTTCCTCATCTGTAAAATGACCATAATAATAGTACCCACCTCCTAAGGTTGTTGTTAGGATAAAATGAGATAATAATTGTAAAGTGCTTAGCACAATACCTTGCATATAGTAAGAGCTATATAAATATTAGCTATTATTATCATCATTTTAATGTTTGGGTTTGAGAATTGATTAGAAAACCCTTTTTGTTCAACTCATATCTTTCAAAATCTTCTCAAAATGTATGAGTCCCTGGGTGTGGAGTCTTGTCAGAAATGGCCCTGATATCAGTCAACTACTATATACTTTATTCAACGTGTAACTTAAAAAAAAAAACAAAACCCAAATCAAAACACTCCATGATTTCATAACTTTGAGTACTCCAGCTAAAAATAGTTCTGAAAGTAAATGTTGTTCTTGTAGTTGTTGATGTTGGGGCAAGGGAGGCTCATAAGTATAACACCAGGTAGGCAAGGCAAGTTTATAGTTTGTTTGAAAAAGATCTGGGGTTTTTAGTGGACTGCATGCTTAATATGCGTCAACATTGTGAGGAGGCATCAAAAATCTCACATGATCCAGTACTGAGGTAAGAGAATAGCTTCCAAGATTCTCGAGATCTTAGCTCCTCTGCTTCCAGCTCTCTGTTCTAGTTAGAACATTTTTGTTGTTGTTGGATCATGTCAGACTTTTCATGATCTCATTTGGGGTTTTCTTTTTTTCTTTTTTTTTTTTTTTTTTTTATAAGCAATCGGGGTTAAGTAACTTGCTCAAGGTTACACAGCCAGTTATTTCTGGGTGTGGTGCTGAGTATCTGAGCCCGGATTTGATCCAGGTCATCCCGACACTGGAGCCGGTGCTCTTACTCGCTGAGCCACCTGGCCGCCCCTAAGCAATTGGGGTTAAGTAACTTGCTCAAGGTTACCCGGCCAGGTGTTTCTGGGTGGGTGCTAAGTGTCTGAGCCCAGGATTCGATCTCCAGGTCTTCTCAACACCGGAGCCGGTGCTCTTACTTGCTGTGCTACCTGGCCGCCCCTCATTTGGGGTTTTCTTGGCAAAGATACTAGGTTGGTTTGCCATTTCTTCTCCAGCTAATTTTACAGATGAGAAAACTGAGGCAAACAGGGTTAAGTGACTTGCCCAGGGTCTAGTAAGTATCTGAAGCCAGATTTGAAATCAGGAAGATGCTTCTTTCTGAGTATAGGCTGGGCACTCTATGTACTGAGTTGAGTCACTTAAGTGCCCCAAATATCTTTTGGAACCTACCTGGAGTGTATTGTGTACTATTCTGGTCACCCCAATTTAGGAAGTAAATTTGTAACAGGAAAGGGGCACCCGGGTGGTGCAGTGGTTAGAGCCTCAGGCCTAGAGTCAGGAAGACTCATCTTTCTGAGTTCAAATATGGCCTCAGATCCTAGCTGTGTGACCCTGGGCAAGTCACTTAGCCCTGTTTGCCTCAGTTTCTTCATCTGTAAAATGAGCTAGGGAAGGAAATGGCAAACCATTCTAGGATCTCTGCCAAGAAAACTCTAAATGGGGTCATGAAGAGTCAGACATGATTGAACAACTACAATGATAGCAGGAAAGTTTCTAGAGGAAAGTAACCAGGATGGTGAAAGGCTTTGAGCCCAAGTCACATGAGGATTTGTTGAAGGAACTGGGGATATTTAGCCTTGGGAAGAGAAAGCTTTGGGTTTTCAAGTATTTTAAAAGCTGTCACCTGGAGGAGTGATTAGACTTGTTCTGTTTGGCCCAGAGGGCAGAGCTGGGAGTGATGGGTAGAAGGCAGAAAGAGACACATTTAGGTTTCAGGTTTGGAAAACCTTTAGCAAATAGAGCTGACCACCAGTGGAATGGGGCTGCTTCAGAATGTGGTAGGTCCACCTTCTATGGAGGTGCCTTCAGTCAACCAGTTAATCAGTAAACAACATTTATGAAGAACCTACTATGGGCCAAGCACCTTGTCAAGTCACTTCCCTCAAGCAAAAGCTGGACCATTAATTGCTGGATGTTTGTTGTAGGGCATCTTTTTCACATGCTTCCCAGATCTGAAATTCACTCACTCTCTGGCAGATGGGTGCATCTGACTTCCTACTTCTCTAAATATATTGAGAGACCCATGTTGCTTCCTCCATGATTTACTTTCAGAACTATTTTTAGCTAGAGTACCCAAAGTGTTGAAATCATGGGGTTTGTTGTTTGTTTTAACATTACATGTTGAAGAAAGTAAACAGTAGTTTCAGAAGCTGTTTGACAGATTCGAAATTGGGAGATGAAATCATCCAAATGCTCCCTCCTCAAGCTTGAAAGACCTGGTACTTCTCCAAATTAGTCTCAAGTGGCCTTAAAGGAGAGAAGAGATCAACTTCTGTGCTTTTAGAAATGGCCAAAATGAAGCTCACTGTAGTAAAGAATCAAGGTAGACAGCAGCGTCACGTTTGAGATAAATTACTGCTACTCTTCAAAGAGCAGAGAGAAGGGCTTCCTTCAGCCCAGGGGACCGATTTTCATTTTCACTTGCTTTGAGGGGGTCCTTTTGGCTCTTCTCATTTGTTCCTTCTCTTGACAGGGACCTGTTCTCCTAAGGCTGGGGCTACTTGTTTACTTTAGCTGGGGTAGCTCCAAATACTTATTATTCCTCTTATCTCCTCATTAGTATAATTTCCATCTGTTTAAGAACCATTCTATATTTTCCTTCTTATCTTCATAGCCATCTCCAGGAACAGCTTTTTGCAAATGTTATCCTAAAAGGACTTGACCCTCCTAGGAAAATAACAGGCCAGCTGCAAAATAATTTAACTGAGATTGTCCCATTCACTTCCCAATCTATGTGAGGTGGAGGGCAGGGTGGGGAGGGCATCGGAGGGAGCCTGTGGTTTGTTTGGTGAGATTTCAACTTTTTCAAATGAACTCTGGTTCAGACTTTACTCGCAGGAAACATATTTGTTTTGCCCTTTGCCCTTGAAAAGAGTTACCTAAAAGGTAACTATCCAGGGAAAAGTTTACAAAAACCTTTTTTTTTTTTCAGTAACTGAAAATATTTACTCTGGGGGTGGGGTGGGGGTGTACTGGGCATTTTGAAGGAGAACCAAGAAATCTTCCTCAGGTACTGACTTTAACTTTGGTTTTGGCTGGTTCAGGATAACAGAAGGAATTTTGACCTAATTTCCTGGATAATGCAAGGAATAGCAATTTTTTTACTTGGGGATAGTAGAGGCCAGGGAAATGTTTCTTGAGGGTGATCATGTATGTTTTCTGACCATCATATGATAGTCTTGGGTTGATAGGAGCCTGAGAGGCCAGCTAAGCTAACCTCTGCATTTTATAGATGAAGAAATTGAGTCACATAGTGTCTTGTTTCAGGTTACATAAGTAGTAAACTTCAGAGGTGAGATTTAATCCTTGGTCTTCTGACTCCAGAATCATTATTGGGATTCAGTAGAGATCAGGGAGTCCATGCCTACAAGGGATAACACTTGTACATGCAAACAGAAAAGAAAAATAACCAAAAAAGATATTTGTGATTAATTTTTATTTTTGTAAAGTTTTAGTGATGACTTTTACTGTGGGACAGCAGTGAAAAAGTCTGGGCCTGGAGTCAGTAGGACCTGGGTTTAAATCTGTTCTCAGACACGTACCAGCTGTGTGACCCTGGGCAAGTCACTTAACCCTATTTGCCTCAGTTTCCTCATCTGTAAAAATGAACTGAAGAAGGAAATGGCAAACCACTCTAGCATATTTGCCAATAAAACCCTAAAAGGGGTCACAAAGAGTAGGACATGACTGAAAACAACTGAACTTTGTTCTTTATATCACAATTATTTTCTGATATACCTCTTCCTCTGGAGAACATCGCTCAGTGGTGCAATGATTAGAATTCTTGACTGGGTGTCAGGAAGACCTGAGTACAAATCCCGCCTCAGATACTTAGTAACTGTTTGATCTCGGGCAAATTTATTAACTTCTCTCTGCCTTAGTTTTCTTGTCTGTGAAATGGGGATAATAATAGCACCTCGAAGAGTCGTTGTGAGAATTACATAAGATAGCACATGTAAAGTGCTTCGCAAAGTTTGAAGAACTATGTAAATACTAACCATAATAGTGAAGAACTGAAAGCAAAAACTGAAAAACACTGCAAATATATCTGAGAGCATATGGAGTATCCTGCATCTTCCTGCTGAAGTTGCAGATCAAATGGTGTCTGATGCCTAGTTCTGGTTACTGCATTTCATGGGATCAGAGATTTAGAGCTGGAATGGACCCATGGAAGCCATCTAGTTCAATCTCTTAATTTTATTTTATTTTATTTTGCTTTTTGGAGGGCAATTGGGGTTAAGTGACTTGCCCAAGGTCACACGGCTAGGTTTTTGTGTGTGTGTGTGTGCGTGTGTGTGTGTGTGTGTGTGTTAAATGTCTGAGGCTGGATCCGAACCCAGGTCCTCCTGACTCCAGGGCCGGTGCTCTATTCACTGCTCTACCTAGCCGCCCCTCTTTATTTTCCTTTACAAATGAGCAAAGTGATGCCCACAGAAGTTATGTGATTTGCCTCATATTCCACAGATATGAAATAGTTCAGTCAGGATTTGAACTAAAGTCCTTTGATTCCAAATTCAGCACTTTTCCATTGTACTCTGCATCATTTCATTTGAGTTCAGCTGATTTTAAGGGTTATTTCCAGATCTTTTGTTGTAATTGGGCCAGTTGTTCTCCTGGCTCTGTTTTCTTCACTACTTTTTTGTTTACTCAGGTCTTCCCATGTTTTTAGAGCCAGGAATAACTGGGTTCAAGTCTTGCTTGACATAGTTTGGATGTGTGAACTTAGACAAGTGACTTTACTTCTCAATGCTCTAGAAAACTCTCTAAGATTGCAAATTGAAGAGGAAGTGCTGACCATTGGTAGAGGGAACTCCCTGTTCTGCGATTTTCCTGTAGCCCAATGAAATCAAAGGTCTGGTGCCTCTTCCACCATTTCTTATATTAGTCAGTAAATATTTAATAAGTGCCCAATATATGGCAGGTAGGATGTTAAGCACTAGCAATACAAAAAGAGGCAAAAGACAGTTCTTGGTCTTCAAGGAGATCACAATCTAATGGGGGAAAGACCACATAAACAAGAATGTACTAATAAGCTATATACAGCACAAGATAAATAGAAAATAATTAACAGAAAGAAGCCATTGGAATTAAGAGGTGTTGGGAAAGGTGGAATTTTAGTTGGGGCATGAAGGAAACCAGTAGGTAAAGATGAGGAGAGGGAATATTTCAGGCATGGGGGAAAGTCACTTGGAACTGAGAGATGGAGTGTCTTGTTCATGGAAGAACAAGGAGGCCTGTGTCACTAGATTGAAGAGTATGTGATAGAGAGTAAGATATAAGAAGACTGAAATGTAGATGAGGGATGGGTTGTGAAGGGTTCTGAACAGCAAACAGGATTTTGAATTTGATCTTAGAGGTAATAGGGAGCCTCTGGAGTTTCTGAGTGGGAGGTGGGTGTGACATGATTGGATATGAACTTTAGGAAAATGATTTTGGTGACTGAATGGAGGTTGCTGAGTCCCAGAGTGACAAGTCCCAGAGCTGAGTGGGTAAGTTTCCCCAGAGATTGGTCTGATATTAATTTTTCATCCATTTAGTTTTACCCCTATGGATTGTTAGACTGATGCCTTTTGAGTACTAATGGACCTCATTAGGAGGTTCTATAATGTTCCATAATTCGATCATGTTTGAATGCTGTGGGTAAGTTAACCGACCTTGGAAGTATACTTTCCAGGGATATACACATAGATGATGAGGTTGACACACACCTTGCAAGGGCTAGCTCAGTGTTTGAGAGGCTCCAGAGGAAAGTGTAGAAGACAAGAGGTATTAGATTGACTACTAAACTGAAGGTCTTTGGAGCCGTTGTGCTGACCTCATTGTTGTATGCCTGTGAAACCTGGACAGTCTAGCAGCACCATGCCAGGAAACGGAATCACTTCCATTTGAATTGTCTTAGGAAGATTCTGAAGATCACCGGGCGGATGAAGTGTTGGACACTGAGGTCCTTTTTTGAACTAAACTGCTAAGCATTTAAATTCTACTGCAGAGAGCACAGCTATGATGGGCTGGCCATGTTGTTCAAATGTCAAATGTGCACTTGCCTAAAAGACTATTTTATGGAGAACTCACATAAGGCAATTGCTTACATGGAGATCAGAAGAAACAATACAAGGACACTCTCAAGGTTTCTCTGAAGAACTTTGGAATCAATTGGGAGACATCGGCATAGTACTGCCAGTATGATGTGCCTACGTCAAAGAAGGCACTGTGCTATATGATTAGAGCAGAATTTCAGTAGCTCAAAAGAAACATAAGATACACAAATTTAGAGACATCCAAAGACTTATGGATTATTTGTGCCAGATTATTTGTACCATATTTGTGGTAGAGCCTTCCAAGTTCATATTGGTCTGAGTAGTTATAGTTGAACACATTGTACCTTGACCCCAACATAGTGAAGTCATTTTGTTCCTCTTTGAGGATAAAAGACGACAACCAACCAACCAATAACATTCCAGATCTTGATATAATTGGTACCATAATATCTACACACAAGAGTATCTGGAGAAACTAATTATGTGTAGGGAATCCTTCTTCCTCATGAGTCCTGTGTAAGACATTCTCTATGACAGTGGCAAACACCTTTGATGAACATCTATTTCCCTGTTTTATATGTCTCTTGATATCAACAATCAGAGATTTTGTCCTAGAGCACCAGAATTTAGAGGAACCAAAAAATTGAACACATACACTTCTCAGCAGCTAGAAATTTCTAGTTACTAACAGATTAATTCCTGGTTGGAATAATTAATTAAAATATCTGATCCCAGGCATTATCAATACTCATGTGTATACAACTAGTTCTCCTTTCCGTTTAAATGAAGTTGCCTTAATTACATCTTGAATTTCCCACCCCTCCCCCACATCCCCATCATGAATTGTAGAGTTGATTTGAAAGTATGTTTCATGACTCTTACCCCATGTGGCAAAATTTCTAGTTACAGATTCAATTGTTTAATAGCTATCTCTGTTTGTATTTATTAAGGAAACATACATGATCTTCATATATGCATTAGGTGATCCTTGTTAAAGGAGAGTCTTGATGTTTTGAGGCTACATTTTGCTGTACAGTCATTTTTGTCGTTTTTTTTGGCACTAAACGAACAGTAAACGTGGTGGTATATTGTATTCTCTGCACCTTTCAATCAGTTGTGTGACTGTGAAAATGTACCTGGCAGAAGAAATACTTATTTTACTACACTTATACCCAAAAAAGTTGAAAAAGGAAAAGGACCCATATTTACAAGTATTTCTATAGCAGTTCTTTCTGTAGTGACAAAACCTGAAAACTAAAGGGTTGTTCATCAATTGGGAAATGACTGAATCAATAATGGAATATGAAAGGAATAGAATATTTTAATGTCAAGGTTCAGAGAAACCTGGGAAAATTTGTAAAAAATGATGCAGAGTGAAGGGAACAGAACCCAGAACCAGACCACTTCATACAACAAATTTTTAAAGACAAAGGGCAGCTAGATGATTTAGTGATAGAGTTCTGGGCCTGGAGTCAGGAAGACCTAAGTTCAAATCTGGCCTCAGAAACTGACTAGCTGTGTAACCTTGGATGAGTCACTTAACCCTGTTTGCCTGAGTTTCCTCACCTACAAAATGAGCTGGAGAAGGAAATAGCAAACCACTCCATTATCTTTGCCAAGAAAACTCCAAAAATGGGTCACAAAAAGTCAACACGACTAAAATGACCGAACAACAAAATTTAAAAAACAAACACTTTGAAAGATACAAGAACTCTGATCAATGCAATTACCATCCCTGATTCCCAAGGTCTGATGATATAGCATGCTTACCCATCTTCTGATAAAGAGACGATAGACTCCATATACAAAATGAGACATGCATTTTTGTACATGGCCAATGTGGGACTTTTTTTTCCCTTGAGTATATATATTTGTTATATGATTTGTTTGTTTTTCTTTTCTTACAGGGAGAAGGCAGTGGGAGGGGAAACAATTCTCATTCATTGAAAAAAGATGCACAGTTTTAAACTTTTCCAAAGCATTTTCACATATTATTTCATTTGATCTTACTACCCTTGGAAATTGGCAGGCACGGTGGGTATTATCATCATCCTCATTTTACAAATAGAGAAATTAGTTTTAGGAGGGTGACTGACATGCTTAAAGAAAAATACCTAGTTCCTGGAAAAAAAAAGTTGTCTGACTACCAGAAAAGTCCTTTTTACCACTAAATTACAGCTCCCCCATTATTAAGTCATAGATGTAAATTACACTGTATACTCCCTCCCCCAAACACCTATATTTGTATTTTTCTTTCCAGTGCTTACCATAGTGCCTGACACATAGTAGGTGCTTAATAAATGTTTATTGACTGATACCTTTTTTGAGGAATTTTAAGATATCTAAGTCAAGTGAAGTATGTTAAAATATCCATAACCAATAAACCTGCTGTACAATGTTGATGGAGAAAAAGAAACAAAAAAATACCAAAATTTATTTATTTGGCAGATAGAAATGATATTGATGGCTTGTGAACCTTAGCTGTAATTTTTCCTTGTGTAATTGGGAAAAGACATATATCCTTCCCTATTACCAATGCTTATTCCAAGAGTATTTCCACCTAAAGTCAAATATTTAGATGAAAAACAAGAAGCTCAGTAAACCATCTAGCTGATTTGATTCCAAATGTTTAGATGTTTGGAAGCATCTGAATAATTAAGATAATTCTTTTTCAATATTCAAGCTCTCCTTGGACATCACATCCACATGCATATGACTTTTGAGTTAAAAATAAAAAAAGCTAGAGAACTTCTGAATAACACAATGTGCCTACTTTATCAAGATACTGTTCATAGCTTTGAGTTGAGTTCCTTTCCAGTAGATTCCTTATCTCCCTTTGTATCCTGGGTAAATATCCATTTGGATGCTTTGGGTAGAGGTAGCTCTTAGTGCTGAGGGCTCTTTTCTCTCTTATGCTTAATCTGCTAGACCCTAGTTGAGTCTGATCCAATGAGATACTTGCTGGCCTCCATAGCAGAGAATGCAGATCCTTCCTCATTGGGAATATACTTCGAGTTGCCACAAAATGCTGCTTCTCCAACAAAGAAGAATCATAGGATTTCAAAGTTGGAAGGGACTTCACTGATCACCAACTCTTACCCATGTACAACAAAGAATCCCTACTTAAACACATACATCAAGGGGTCATCTCCTTTTAAAGTCCTCCAAGTAAATAAAGGAGGCCCACTACTTCCTTATGCAACTAGTTCCCCTTTTTGGGGGGGGTTAAGTGACTTGTCCAGGGTCACACAGCTAGTAAGTGTCAAGTGTCTGAGGCTGAATTTGAACTCAGGTCCTCTTGACTCCAGGGTTGGTATTCTATCCACTGTGCAACCTAGCTACTTCTCAGTTCTACTTTTTAATGTCCAATCTTGACCCTATAAAATAGGTGAGTAAGTGCCTCCTTTTTCAGTAGAAAAGTGTGTGTTTACACATGCACTGTAATGGCTATAAAAAGGTACATACATGGCCAGATGAGGTCACTATGTTGGTCAGTTTTGTTTTGCTGTTATTTGAGGCAGGGCTTCTTTGGTGGGGGAGTAGTAATTGTTGATGTATCAAGAAATGACTCTAATGTTAAAACAAAAGACATCAATAAAATATTTTCTTTTAAATAATAAAGGTTTTTTTTTTTGGTTTTTGCTTTTTGGAGGGGGGGAAGGCAGAGCAATTGGGGTTAAGTGACTTGCCTAAGGTCATAGGACTAGTTTTGTGTTAAGGGTCTGAGGCCGGATTTGAACTCAGGTCCTCCTGACTCCTGGGCCGGTACTCTATTCACTGCACCATGTAGATGCCCCAATAAAGTTTATTTTTAAAAATCAGAACCCAAAGGGTAATATTTAAAAGTATTTCTTTTTATGCTATAATTTTATGCTATATATTCCCTGCCACCTTTCTTCCCCCATCCCCAACACACAGCCTATCGTGCTGAAGCCTAGATTGCTGATACCTCATCTCAGCTGTGGATTTGGCTACTCTCAGTCCTTACCCTGTTTCAGAAATTCATTTTTGTTTGGCTCACTTGAGTTCAGCTACATGACATAAATGCAAAGTTCTGTAAGCCGAGGCAATCGTTCAAAGGAGTCATAGGAAATGGGGTTTCAAGGCTTTCTTTTATACAAGGTAACCTACTGGCCTGGTGCCTGGAGCTCTCAATTGACTTGAAACTCAATTTCTGGATGGCTGGTTAGAAAAATATCAGTGAGAAAAGTAGGCTGATTATCATGTTTATAAGACCAACTGTCACTGGCTTTCAAAGTTGCCTGAAGTTTGAATGAAGGAAAAAGAGAAGGAACTTGTAACCCTTTTGCATTGCCCCTTTTTTTGGTATCTTACCAGTATTTGGCCACTTTTCAAGCTTAGCGACTCTGGTGATGACTGAGAAAAAAACAAAACAAAACAAAACAGTGGTGCTTTGTCTGAGCAAGAAAAAATAAAAAAAGAAATGAAAGACTCCTCCAAAGCTAGTATTTTCTCCATTTATATTTAATGAACAACTTAATTCTTTGCTGCATATGAGGTACATACAAGAAAGAAATAAGCAAAAAGGTCTGCAAAGCTTGTTAATGTAATTCTTTGTGTTTCTTCTTCACACACAATCATTCAAATATTTGTTTCAGTACCTACTATGTGCTCAACATTGTTATGTGTTGGAGAGGTGGGACGGAGAGAATATATGAAGTTTAAGGCATTCAGTTTTTTCTTATGGGTCTTATAGGCTAGCTAGAAGGCTAATATAAATTAAATGGCTAGCTATGAAATGCTAAATTGTCTGAGTCTTTTTTCTTTTTTGGACTTTATTCAGAGAAGGGGCATACTGGTGTCCATTTGAGGACATACAGGTTGGTATGTATGGAATTCAGTAAATGAGCCTGATCTTTAATCTCTAATATTTTACCTAGCTTTTAATTCTATAATATAGGCTAGTAGGGGAAGAGAGGTGATAGTAGGGTGGTAGGGGATCTCAAAATGTAGAGGGTCTTGAATATTATCTAAGGTTTGGGGACTTTATCCTTTGGGACATGAGGAGACTTTGGAGGCATCTGAAGGGGGGAGTGGTGTGACTGAAGCAGAGTCATTGACTATAATGGTAGAGAGACAGAGAGAGGAAAAGAGAGGGAGAGAGAGCAAGGGAGAAGGAGGGGAAGGGAGGTGGGAAGAGAGAGACAGAGAGAGACAGGGAGAGAGAGAGGAGAGAGAGATTGAGAGACAGAGGAGAGAGAGAGAGTGTAGTCTGAAAGACACAGTTAATTATGGTTACAGAGACAATAGAAAGGGGCTACTCCCATACAGACTGTCTTTTCCCAGAAGCAGGTCCTCAGTGTCCCAACATGGGTGCCTCTAATTTATTTGATGATCTGGGTATGTGCCCAAACCCCATTCATTACATTTGCAAAATAGATACAAAGTGTAGGGGACAAGAGAGGGGAGAGAGGAAGGCCATACAGGGGTAAATCAGGAAAGATGATGTTGGAAGTGTCAGTCGAGGTTTAGCCTTGAAGGAAGTTAGGGAGTCTAAAAGGGAGAAGTGGAAAGGGAGTGCATTCTGCACACAGAGAACAGCCTGGACAAAAGTACATGGAACATCGTGTATGAGGAAGAGCCAAAAAGTTAGTTTGGCTGGAGTGTAGAGTAAGTAAGCAAATATTCTAAAATAAATCTGGGAAAGGTAGGTTGGAGCTAGATTACAAAGGGCTTTAAATGCCGAACTGGAATGCTGGCACTGTATTTGATGTGAGCAGCAGTGGGTAGCCCCTGGAGGTTTGTGAGCAGGGGTGCTCACACAGCTCTGACATAGTCAGACCTGTGCTTTGGGAATATCATTTGGGTAGCTTGTAGAGGACAGATTGGAGAAGAGTTAGATTAGCAGAAACTAAAATGAATGGTGTGGGGCAGTGTCTTTTTGTTTCCCGTTTTCAGACAATTCTCTACATATGAGACACATACATTCAATTAAAAAGTAATAAAATATAAAATTTTATTGTGAGCCCAAAGGCCAATTTATTGACTTGGAGGTTTCCCCACAAAGATCAGGTCAATAGAAGGTTAGTTTCCTCAAAATACAAGACTCTAGTAATGCAGATAAAGCCAAACTTCAGATTTCTGCTTCAGCAGCTGCAGGCAGAAGCCTAGGTAAATAGCATTCGGAAGGCTTTTCAAACCCAGGCACACTTAGACTGTGTTATTATTATTCTTATTTTTACTTTTCTGAAGCTGCCTCAGCTCTCAGCTGTTACCTCAATTAGCACCTTCATGCCATTTTACCTTTCCACATTGATACTTCTCAATCTTTTCTCAAAACAAACTCCTCCCTATCAACTACTACCGAAGGGGAAAGTGTATCTTGATTTCTCTCTGAGGGAAAGGTAGTTCAAATATTTTTGCTGTAATCATTCTTTAAAGTTGGCAACAAATCCAGGTGTGGGGAGACACTCCCTTTTCAATTAAAGTGGAACCAGGCCTATTCTTGCTGGGTGACCCCGAGGTTCCAATCACAACTCTTCCCTTTCTTGTATTCCAGGCCAGAGGCCTCTTATTCTGGAGAGAAGGGGTACTGGATTTGAATGAAAGGGACCAGAGTTCAAATTCCAAGTCGATTGCCAAACTACCCCATATGACCTTGGGCGACTTAATTTCACTTTCCTTGGCCTCAGTTTTCTTATCTCTAAAAGCAGCGGGATTGGTCCAAATGACAGAGTGTGGTGTGGGCCTTTCCAGCTCTCAACCTATGGTCCTAAGGACAATTGTTTCTCCCACATGAATGTCCCTGTAGAGGTCCCTTTCTTCTTTACCTCCTGGTCTCAGATAAGGAGGACCACCTTTGGCAAGAAGGCTTATGTGGTCTTCCTTAAACTTAGTACCTTCCCTTGGAAATTATTTCTGATTTATTCTCTATATATCTTGTTTGATTCTACTTATTTACACATTGTTCCCTTTTTAGATTGTGGGATCCCTGAGAGTAGGAACTATTGTGTGCCTTTCTTTGTATCTCCACTTTAGTGCCCTGCTTGGCACCTAAGAAGCACTTAGTAAATGTTTGGTAACTTGGCCCAACATTTCTGGCCTCACTGAAGCCAACCTGATTGGGGGGTGGGAGGGGAAGGAGCAATATGGTAATAATAATTGCTAGCATTATATAGCACTTGGAAAATTTGCAAAGCACTTTACATACATTATTTTATTTGATTGACACAATTCTGTGAGGTAGATGCTATTATACTCATTTTATGTATGAGGAAAGTGAGTCTCAGAGAAGTTAGATGACTTGCTCAGGATCACAAAGCTAACGTGTGGGATTTGAGCCCAGGGCTTCCTGAATAAACACCCACTTCTCAATCCATTATGGCGTCCTTCTGCTCAATAGTGGTATAGTAGAAAGAGCAAAGTGTTTGAAGTTAGAGCATCTGGGTTCCATTTCTGCTGCTGAGTTAATATTTGTGTGACTGTGGGCAAGTTGCTTTAGTTTCAAAGTCCTCAGCTGGTTTCCTTCTCTGTAAAATGAGAGGTTAGACTAGATAGCCTTTGAGAGACCTTCTAGTTCTTATACTTATGATGCTATAATAAAGTAGATACTGGACTTCTTATTTCACTGGTGTAGGGAACTCTCTACCAATGCAGCTGGAGACCTTCTATGCAACTTGGAGTCTTAGGGACCCTGAAATCACTGAGAGTTTGTGACTTTCCTAGGGTTATGCACCCAGTGTGTGTCAGAGGCAGAACCTGAAACTTCTTGGCTTTGGGATTAGCTCTCCAGCCATTGTGACGCACTGTCTCTCAACATCATCACCACCACTACCATCATCATCATCGTCATTATCACTTACATAGTGTTTTGAGGTTTGCAAATTGTTTTTCATATCTTAACTTATTCGATCTTTACAACATTCCTGCAAGGTGCCTTAGGTACTAATAGTACTCTGCCATATTACAGATGAAGATGCAGATCATCCTAAACCTTACCCCTTTCCCCCAAACTGACTTGCCCTGTGTGATACTGGGAGAATAACTTACCCTACTGGTGCCTCAGATTCTGCCTGTGTAAAGTGACAAGGTAATGCTCCATGATCCCTGATGCTCCTTCCTCTGCTAACATTCTTTAATGCTATAAGCTGTTCCATTGCCTAGGCTTACCTTTCCATGGCTAGTCTTTCTCTACCTTAAAAGGTGCAACAGAAAGTTCTGCATTGGGGATTGTCCTGTGTCCATCTGTGTCTGTGTCCATATGTATGATTATATACATTACATAAATATATCACATTTATATATATTAAGATTATACACACACATGTATATATAACCTTAATATCTCAATTATGTGTGTATATGGATATATAAAAATATACATATATACACACATAACATATAATCTTAATTACACTATAATATACAGTATAGTATATATGTACACATATATGTGTACATCATATATGTATATATACATATATACATAGGTGTGTGTATGGATATATGTATATGTACGTGCACATATATGTTCATCTTAATTACACTACAGTGAAAACCTCACTCTCCAATTTTAGGAAAACTGCTTCCAATTGACCAGAATTACCTCCTAGAACTTCTGCATTATGAAAATCTCTGATAAAGTCTCTGACCTCCTTCAGCTTCCCTTTCGGGAAGTTCTCAATCTGAATTGATGATATTGACCATTCCTTTGCAATCTTCATTTCTCATCACCTTTCCCTTCTCACCCCCATTGATGGAGAGAGCTGCTAGACAGGTTCAACTCCTTTGACTGAGGGAATGCTATCCATCAAACCTCATGTGTTTCCTTTGAACTAGTTGATTATAAATCGGATAGTAGATGGAGAGCTGGTGTTAGAGTGAACTCAACCTGGGTTCAAGTCCTATTTCTTATATATGCTGGCTGTGTATTCCTGGGAAAGTAACAGGCAATTTTCCAAGATTTTAAAGAGTGAGTACCAATTTGCATTGGTAGAGGGATCTTCCTCCCTGGGAGTGCCCCAATAATATCACAGATGTGGATAAAAGGAAAAAAAAAAGTAGCTCAAACTTTGGTTGATGACTTAGAACCTGTGTTCAGGTTCAACTAGTACTGCTTCCTTGATGAAAGACTTTAGGTAAAATTTCTCAGTCTTTTTAGCTTCAGTTTCCTCATAACTAAAATGAGTAGAGTAATGCTTACTTCATTAAAAGAAATCTATAAAACACCAGCTTTAGAGTCAGGAGGACTGAAACGGAAACCTGGATTTTACGCTATATAACATTGGATAGGTCACTTCTTACTGGGCCTCAGTTTCCTCATCTATAAAACAAGAGCAGGACTAGATGATCTCTCAGGTCTGTTAGAACTCTGAGACCTATGCAATAGGAAGCATTATGAAACTGAAACCATAGGCACCAAACAAAAAGATGAAGGCTTTTTTCAGTCATTTTTCATTCCTGTCTGACTCTTTGTGGTCCTGTTAGGGGTTTTCTTGGCAAAGATACTGGAGTGATTTGCCATTTCCTCCTCCAGCTCATTTTGCAGATAAGAAACTGAGGCAAACAGTTAAATGACTTGCCCAAGGTCACACATTTAATTATCTGAGGTCAGATTTGAACTCAGGAAGATCAGTCTGCTTGACTATCTATCTACTGTGTGATCTAGCTGCCCTGAAGGCCTCTTCTATGCTAATAAATGCTTTACAAAAATCCTACTTGATGATTCATTGTGGCTCAGAAATGACCCAGGATCCTCAAAAGCTCTTCTAATAGATTTCTGGCTCTATTAATCAATCAATCAGTCAGTCAATTAGTCAGTCATCATGCTAGAGATACAAAGACAAAAATGAAACAGTTGCTAACTCAAAGAGTTTACCTTATATTTAGGAGAAACAAAATGAACATATGTAAGTATATACAGAATACATTAAAAAGAAATGCAAGTGAATAGAACACCAGCCCTGGAGTCAGGAGGACCTGAGTTCAAATCTGGCCTCAGAAGCTTGACACACTTACTAGCTGTGTGGCCTTGGGCAAGTCACTTAACCCCAACTGCCTTGCCTTCCTTCCTCAAGAAAAATAAGAAAGAAATACAACATCATTTTGGTGTAGGAAAAGATAGTTTCTGCTTGGGTTATAAAGGCTTCATGTATGGGCCCAGTGATGGGCTGTTACAGATTAATAGAATAAACAGATTTTGAGCACTAAGGACATTTAGAGGCTATCTAGTACAGTCTCCCATCCCCTCATTTTACAAATGAGGAAACTGAGGCCCAGAGAGTGACTTACCCAAGGTCACACAGTTAATAAGTAGCAAAGACAGAATTTTTAAGCCTGATTTTTTGACACCACATCCATCATTCTCTCCTATGTATCATCCCCTCTCCCTTAGGGGAGACTAGTCTCTAAGATGTGGAGGCAGGGTATAGGTACAGGAGTACCCATGGTAATGATTCCCAGGGGCTGGAAACATTGAGGTATGCCTTATTATTCAATACCAAGGTAGACAGTCAAATAATGTTTTTACAACCTTTTCTTACCCTGCAATTTGAAGGTCAACATCCTTTCTGAGAAGAGGTTTTATCTATTTTGGGGAGAACGCTATCAAATTTCACTCCTCTGCCTATTGGCCTTGCTCTCTAAATTATCTTCTGCCAGCTAGTCTGTCTCAGCTTGTGTCTTGGCAGCCCAAACTATGCAATAGAGATGCTGATGCCAAAACCTTCAGGAATACACACTCACTCAAACACTGTTTATGTGACTTTTTTTGACAAGTGCAAAGACAGCACCTGAAGGTTCTGTTTAAATGACAATTGGAGTCAATCTTTTTGTGGCAATGGAATTGGCCTCCTCTGGTCATCCTTCACATTTCAGGTGGTATCCAATGTAAAATTCCAAGCAAATTCAGGTACAGCTTGCCAGGTTTGGTCTTGAAGAGCACATGACTCACACCTGAAACCAGAAATAGCCTTCGGGTTCACTCAGAACTTGGCCTTAGTACAGATACCACAAGTCTCAGGCTCATGGAGAGGTTATCTACCATGAGGAGCCTCCACACAAACTTATTCTGAATTTCTAATCGGTTATTAAATGGAAGCATGGTCAAGTACTGTTGGCCAAGCCAGTTGCCCCTCAATTTTTTCAAAATGGAATTTTCCACAAGGCAAAAGGGCATTCATAGAATTACAGAGTTTCAGAGTTGGAAAAGGACCTTAGGAACCATCTAATCCAATCTGTTTCAGTTAAAAGCATCTTGTCTGCAACATACCTAACAAGAGATCATTCAACCTTTGCTTAAAAACCTCCAGGGAAAGGGAACTCATTAACTCCTAAGGCAGTTCAGAATCACTTTTGGATAACTAGTTATTTGGAAGTTTTTCCTTACTTCACACCTAAATTTGCCTTTTTGTAACTTCCCAGTAAATCATGCAAATGATTGTAAATTATATGAACTCCCAGGGGAAAAAAAAGAACTTTTGTATTTAACTTTCATGAATTTTTCTTCAAGACTTAACTCTTCTTCCCAGCTTTCTGTAGCAATGAAGACTTTCCTAATTCCCCCAGCTGTTATTGTTGAATGAGTGACTGACTGTTAGTGCCTTCCTCCCACAAATTATTTTGGATCTCTTTTGAATCTACATATATATGCATACATACATGTATGTGTAAACAGTGCACATTCTACACGCATATACATGCACATTGCATGTGCACACATACTTGTAGATGTATGTGTGTATGCATATCATGTATATGTGTGTTGCATTACGTACACATATATGTAAGTACTTGTGTATATATGTTGTCTCTCCTGTGTATATTGCAAGGAGACATCCTGATAAATGAAACAAACTTCTGCCCCTGCCTGATTCTTCTAAAGCACAGAGAGGCCCAGGTTAGTTAGTGCACACTGAGGCAAAATCCCCAAGAGGGTCTATACATTTGAGAAGTCCTGTGTAAAGAGACTCTTGACATTTATCTCTAGACTGGACAGTCCAACAGCTGGTAGGACATAGCTTTGTTGTCATTGCCTCCTAAACCTTTCAGCAATATTTCAGCTGCCAACTGCAGTTTCAGCTGCTGAGAGTTTACATAAACTTTCTTTAAGACAACTGTGCTTTTCTTCTGCTGAGCGATTGTGTCTGATTTGTCCTGGAAAACCAGATTATTAAAAGGTGTTTTAGCATCCTCCTCATTACTTTAACTTATCTTTTAAACTTAAAAAAATTTTCATTTTTCATTTCCTTCCAATCATTTTATAAATTTTAGTTGGCAAGATTTTCTAAAATCTATTCTAAAATCACATTCACATTCACTTTCATCCATTTAAAAAAAATCCATCAATAACACTTTAATGAAATTGCTATACTTGTTAATCTGTTGCTCTCTGACAAGCCTGATGCCCCCAACACTGATAAAGAAATTCCTTTCCTTACCCCCAACCTCATTCCTCAGTACTTTGAAGTAAATAAATTAACCAAAAGTTCATGACATTTTAACTGAAGGAAAATGACAACATCCTTGGCTGGTAAAATTACAGTAATAACAATTACTATGGTATCTAGCAATCCATTGAACTTATTTTTTTAATTTTAATTTTTTTTTGTTATTCTGAACATTTCTGCAAAGAAGAATTTAAAAAAGAATACTGTACATTAAACTGTGGATTTCAATGTGTACAGTTTTATTTTTTCCAGCATATATTAAATTCAGCACATTAGTTCTAAAAGTTGTTCTTTCTTGTTTTCCTCTAAACCTTCTTTTCTCTTCTCTGCATTTTAAATGCTTTATTGATGTCATTGCTTCCTTCCTTCCTATCCATTCTGCAATCCTCTTCTGTTTCATGGGTGAGTTCATCCTATGATCACTATCATTAATAGTATATTTCTATCCATCTTATTCTTTGTGCTTTTTTCTGTCTTTGCTCCAACCCCCTCTTAATGACAGGTTCTTACCTTTTCTTTCATTTAAACATCTCTTTATGAAAGCCTTCTCTCTTTACACTCTGTTTCCTATACTTTGCTACAACAAAAATTTTTGTACATATGGGTTTTTTTTCCTTCTTTCTTTCATCTCTTTGTGGTGCAGGATTTTTAGTGGTATTGTTAGGCCAAAGGACATGCACATTTTAGTGATTTTTTTGAAGTGGGATGGTTAGTTTTAATTTACTTTCCAGAAGGACTGTAATAATTCATAGCTCTACCAGAAATGTGCCTGTCTTCCCACATATCCTCCAACAACTGTCATTTTTGGTCATCTTTGCCCATCTTTGCCAATCTGGTATTACATATAGCCTCAGAGTTGTTTTAGTTTTTCCATTTCCCTTATTTTTAGTGATTTGAAATGTTTTCCCAGTTTGCTGTTGATAGCTTACTTTTCTTCTTTTGATTGCTGCATGTTTATATCCCTTGACCATTTTTCTTTTGGAAAATGGCTTTTGTTCTTATATATTTAATTCATCTCCTTATTTATCTCAGATGTCAGACTTTTATCAGAGAAAGTTGCTGCAAAAACTTTCCTGCTTCAAACATTTATTAGCTATGCTATTCTATATAGAATAGTTTCCTCAGCTCTAAAGAGAGGGGGTTAGATTAATTGATCTCTAAGGTCCCTTTGAATTTTAAATCTATGATCCTATTATTTTCATTGCATTGATTTTGTTTGTGCAAAGGCTTTTTGATTTTATGTAATCAAAACTGTCTATTTTATCTCCTTTGATATTCTCTATCCCTTATTTGGTCAATAAATCTTCTATTTATAGCCACAAAAGGTATTTTTTCCCATTCTACTGTTTATGATGTCACTTTTTATGGCTAGGTCATATCTATTTGGAGTTTGTGTTATTTGCTGTGAGATGTTGGTCAAAACCTAATTTCTGCCAGAACACCTTCCAGTTTTACCATCAGTTTTTGTTGTTTTGTCTCAAATCAGTATTTGCACTTGTTATGGGAATAGTAATTTAAGATATTCCCTGCCCTGAGGCCCTTTGATAGGCTTAAGTAACTCTGAGAACCTTCCTTGATTTGAAAAATTCATCCCCCGAATAGGCTGAATGTGGTCACCTGGAGCCAGTGGTGGGGAGGCTTGTTTTTCAGGAACACCCACACCTTGATACTTTGAAATTGGGCTGTGGGTCAAGAGGATTGTGACATTCTCTGAACCATTAGAAGGCTATATCACCCTGATGTGAGATTTTGTTTTGGCGCTCACTTTGAGAAGAGTTATGTGATTTGACCAGATGAGACTCTGGGAAGCTGTTGAGTCCCCTTGCTTTGAAAACCCAGATGTTGGTGCTTCCCTCTCTGGTAACTGACTAGGTATGGATGTAATAGTTAGACAGTTGGAAGCCTGTCTGCTGATCTGTTTCTATGCTTGTAACTTGTTTGTATTCTCTGAAGTTTGGGGTGCTGACTTTATCCCCTGAGCTAGGTAAATTATATATGTTTGATTGATTAAAGTAAGATTGCTAGCCCATTTTGAGTTGCTTTCCTTTGGAAAAGCAGATCTAAGAACCTGTATTGGCAGCCACCCTGGGTATGCTAGGGTGCTTGCTACTACAGAACTCTTGGTTTTATCAAATACTAGGCTACTGTAGTAATTGGCTTTGTATCTTGCATTCTGAATCTGTCCCATTGATTGATTTTCCTACCGTTTTAGTGTACTGAATAATTTTAATGCTTAATGCTTAGTATTATAGTCTTAGAGTTGATAACTTCAGTTCCCTTCATTTCTCATTTTTCCTCCCTTATTTCCCTTGAGAGTCTGATCTTTTGTTCCTCTAAATGAATTTTATCAATACTTTTTCTTTCTTTTTTGCTCTAGAAAGTAGCTCTTTGTGGTTTGTTTGGTATAGAATTAAATAAATTAATTTAGGCAGTACATAGTTTTACTATGTTAGCATGGTCCAACCATGAGCAATTAACATTTCTCCAAGTGTTTAGGTCTGTCTTTATTTTTGAAAAAAGTATTTTATAGTTATATTCACATATTATATTCACATTTGTAGTTACATGTAGGCACACATAATTCCTGTGTGTCTCTTGGTAGGTGAACTCTACTTATTTTATATAGGTGATAAATATTTTGAATGCAATTTTCTCTTTCTTTTTTTTCTGAGTTTTATTGGTAATCTCAGAAATGTTGATGGTTTGTATGAGTTTGTTTTATACCTAGTTATTTACATACTGAAGTTATTAGTTATTCAATTAATTTTGGCTGAATCCCTAATATTCTTTAAATAGATCAGTATATCATCTTCAAAAAGCCATAATTCTGTTTTTTCTTTGTGCGTGCTCAGTTCTTTAATTTTTTTTTCTTATAACTTAGAGAATGAAAGGAACCTAGAATGGGAAAAATGCTCAGTCAGCAAACACTTGATTTACTTGCCGGAGAAAGAGTTGAGGCACAGAAGTTTTAAAATAGAATTGTTTGTAGGATGATGATTGGAAAGATGATCAGAAATTATGAACAGTGCAGTCTCATGAAACAAAGTGAAGTAAAGGATGAAAAACAGTTTAAAGAAAATTTGGTGAGAGACTCAAAAAAGCAAAATCATTCCAAGGTCATTTAAAGATGAAAATGTTTCAGGAATGGCCCCGCATTTCATATGATGGATCATTTGGAGCCTGTCTGTTCAGATAAGCACTTATTTTAACAAATATATATTCAATGATGCCTAGGTAAGAGCAGCCTGCATGGAGGTTCCAAGAGGTCTGGGCTCTTCTCATCAATATATAAAGCAATGTGTATGCATACATACATGTATACATGTATGTGTATGTATAGGTGTGTGTGTGTATGTTCCTTGCTTAAAGGTCCACATGTGGATTTCAGGTCAATCTACAGGAAGCAAAGTTAACTCAAAGTAATCTCTTCTGTCATACAGTGCCCTGGTTTGGTGGAGAGAAATCTTAGAAAACTCATGATCAATGCTTTCAAATATTTGTAAAGTTGGCATTGGAAAAGGAATTAGATCTATTTCCCTTGTCTCCAAAAAGGACAGTATTTGGAGAAAATGGTTGACTTTGCAGAGAAGCAGGTTTTGGCTTGATTCAAGGAAGAACTTTCTTAACAATTAGAATTGCTCAAAATTAAACTGTTAAGCATATTCTATAAAAAATGAGAAAGGAGAGCTATAATTGCTAGGGTCGGCGAGAAAAGCTTCCTATAGGAGGTAGTAAGTGAGTGAAGTCTTTTGTCTTCTGGGGTTACACAGAGCATTTCTAACTCCTCTTCCATGTGACAACCCTTCAAATACTTGAGTACAACTATAATGTCCCAGCTCAGTCTTCTTTTCTTCACAAAAACATTACCTTATATGGCAGGATCTCAAGGCCCTTCTTCATTCAGATTGAACAAGATTGCCAAGGATGTTGTAAATAAGATTCCTTTTTCGAGTAGGTGTAGGACTAAAAAAATCTCCCAGATTTTATGATTCTGCAGTAAAATAATAATTACCACTCCCCTCCCCCCCATTCATCCCTCACCCCATTGAGGCAGAAAAGTGGTTAATGATAACAATTTTTATTTCTTGGCTCTTATAATTCCCATGACATGGTCATGAACACAGTTCCCGGGAAGTTCAATTTCTGGTGTAAATTAAACTCATTACTGTCAGCTCATTATTTGCAATCTATGAACCTGAATACCCCTGTGTCTCATATTGTGGCTAGCTCTCTGATTAATGATTATTTTTCATTTATTTTCTTTTAGGAGGGTAGTTTTGTATCTGTCACTTAGGCTGTGGGGTTTTCGTTACTGGACTTGAATATAATGAACAACTCTAAGCAGATGAAATAAACTGAGCAGAAAATGACAAATTACCAAATAACTACTAATTTAAAGGCCAAACAGCATAAACATAAATGTGAGTCTTGAGTCTTTTTTAGAAGAAATAGAAATGAAAGTGAAAGACCAGCAAACTTCATTTATGGCTCCCTTCTTTACATAGCAACTTAGACCACTGAGATAATCTATGTTTTAGTACTCTAGCATTCTGATATAGATGTCTACAAAGTGGAACAAGGAGTTCATTAAGGGTCTTGGCTTGACTTGTGTGATCAACCAGTCAGAGGGGAGGAAGCACCCTATTCTCACGTGAGCCAATCATGGGTCTACTTTCAACTTTTCACACTTACCTTCATCATGACAGGCTAACACTTCCCCATGGTATTCCTTCTCACCCCTGTATAAGAACAAAGCTTTACCCCTAATGAAACAAAATCAATGGATTATTAATGAATGTGTGACCTGGGCAAATCACCTAACCTCTCAGTGCTCTAGGTACTGAAGAATCTATATGATAGAGAATGTGCTGACTCCCCTTGGTAGAAGTTTCTCACAAGGAAATCCATCCAGAGATAAAGGGCAAATATTTTACCAATATTTTTTTAAATGAACATGTATGTATTATATGTATGTCTATATGTGTGTGTGTACACACACACATAAATATAATACACGTATCTATCTGTCTGTCTATCTATCTACCTACCTATATCTGCATAATGTTGTTTGTCCATTTTCAAAAAGAACCAAAGACATCATTGGGTGATGTCTTAACTGTCACATTAATTGGATTTAAGTGAGGCAAGAATTGCACAAAGTTGTCAGCCTCATCCTTTCTTTCAAAGCCATTAAAGTCCAGTGGCAAGACAAAAGTCAGGACAACTGGAGATGGCTCAGGATGCAGTAGATGACCATGGCATCTTTGATGCTTGACCAAGCACTAAGTACTCCATGGCACCTGCTTCAGCTCCTTCTTAGCCATTGGAACAAATTGTTCTCATCCACCCATTCTGCTGGAGGAAGTCTTCTTATGTTACAGGTAGACATCCCCCTATCTCACTGATTGGTTTTAGGCCTATCAATTGCCCTCACCCTGGTTTAGCCCATCTGCTGAAATGGCCACTGTGTATGCTAAGGAAGGTGGACACCAGAAGTATATGGGATGTTTAGGGAAGGCTAATATCTCTGGTACAAGGGCTTGTGGAGCCCTTTTCAGGGCTCTTTGTCTACCTTTGATGTCTACTTTCACCCAACTCTAACCTGTATGCATCTATATAAGATATACACACATATCATGCATAAACACACATGTACATGCAATGAATTTTTGATCATTGATATATATGTGTGGATGTGTGTCTATATGAGATATGTTATGTATATATGTTCATATCTATATATGTGGAAACATACACATGCACACAGAAACTAAGGTCTTCTTTTCTTTTTGTTCATAATCAGAGGCTATTTTCACTCTATTATGATACTACTGCAAATGACAAAATATATATATTATGCATGGAAACACATAATACATATCTATATATATATATATATAAGATATATGTGTTGTACACACATATAATACACACATATATATATTATCTAGACAATGCCTTTTGTATATATGTACATTATATAAATAAACTTATGCACTCACAATACATACATCTGATCACAGATACATATGCATATATATAAGTACATGTATATAGATAAAATGTCTTTGTGTGTATATCCATGCATAATCTAAGTTCGTCTTGTCCTTTTACTCATAATCTGAGTTTTTTTTCATTCAATTATAATACCACTCCAAATGATCAAATATATGTATATATTTTATATGTACTCACATACATATATCCTATAGACACATGTTTCTATAAATAGACACACATATGTATAAGCACACATACATGATATATAGATCACTGATATATTTATTGCATAATATGGATTATATACACACATATATGCACATAATACATATATATACACATACATAATATAAGCTCCTTAAGAACAGGGACAATTTTTACTTTTGTACATACCTACATACACACACACACACACACAGATAATATAAGCTCCTTAAGAGCAGAGACTTTTTATTTGGTAGGTTTAGCACTTCATATAGTATCTTGTATTTCAAATGATGCCTGGCATACATTAGGTGCTTAATAAATGTTTGTTGATTGAGAAAACTGATGATAACATATAAATGGAATAATAATTCTACCTACCTCAGAGTTTTTGAGAATCAAATGAAATATGTAAAGTGTTTAGCACACTTAAAAGTCTATAAATAGCCTAAAAATTCTATTCATCATCAACATTATCATCATTGTTGTCATCATCATGGTCCCACCCTCCCACACCCCCCCCCCCCAGGCTCTATACAATCATCAGACTCCTTGTACCATCCAGTGGTTTAGACAGTCTTAGAAGAGAAGTTATTACTGGAGGAGCAGCCCCCAACATTCCAGTGAACTCCTTCACACTTGGGAACCTAATAGACCTCCCGCCTTGTGGAACTACACTTAAGGGACTGAATTCTCCCTAGAAGGAAATTAACTTGGACACTCATAGAGAGGCAACCTCCCCATTGAATCTATGCTATTCAGATAATTCTTGACCACATTTCTGAACATTTGGTCTGAGGATTCCGTGTTTGGGTATGTATTCTAGTTTGCTTACAGTTAAAAGTTTATTTACATAGGAATAAAGGGGATAGTAAAGGGAAATACATAAAGTGAAAAATAAAATCCAAATATTTAATGGTATGGAGAAACAGCTGACAGGGTCATGCTTTAAAATAATAGTAATAATAAGTATCACCAACAATCTAGCCTTTAGAATTGAGACATGGGAACTGGCAAATACACAATGGGACATGTAGGAGCCTTCATTTCTAATAAGGCTCTGTCCCAGTCCTTCCCAGCTTCCCATTGCCACCACATTACTAAGGGCATTTTGAGATTGCCCATAGTTCAAGGACTCTTAACACTTCTTCAGATGGAAGGGGTTTTAAGAATTCTTACCATGAATACACATGGCACCCCTCCCCAAAGTTGCTGTTTCTTAGTCTGAGGATAAGCCACTGCTTCTCCTACAGATGGGACCAGGAACTTGGGATCTAGGATCTAGTTTCAGACTGGGTTGTAAGAGCATGAAGAGCTAGAATTGTGCCTCTGCCCCAAGGCAACCATTATTATCTGGCTCCCTGGCAGCAGGTTGAATGGAGTACACAAACTTTTTCATTTTTTAAATTTTCATTTATTTATTTATTTAAGCAACTGGGCTTAAGTAACTTGCTCAAGGTTACACTGCTAGTTATTTCTGGGTGTGGTGCTAAGTATCTGAGCCTGGATTCAATCCCCAGGTCATCCTAACACTGGGGCCGGTGCTCTTACTCGCTGAGCCACCTGGCCACCCCTTAGCAATTGGGGTTAACTTGCTCAAGGTTACATGGCCAGGTGTTTCTGGGTGGGTACTAAGTGTCCAAGCCTGGATTTGATCCCCAGGTCATCCTGACACTGGGGTCAGTGCTCTTACTCACTGTGCTACCTGGCTGCCCCCAAACTTTTTCATTTTTGAGGAACCTAGGTGCACTCTCGGCTCTGCTGTCCTCTGATCTGGTTCTTTGAGACTTATGTTCAGGTCTGCAAGAAAGATACCCTTTTATAAGTCAGAATAAAAGAAATGGCTTAAATCCAAATCACTGAAACTCAATCATTCTCCCTCACTGAAATATAAATAGGATGATAATCACCAGGGAGTATGTCTACATCATTCAAATCAATCAAAGTTGTAAACCGACTCTATTCTAGAGCCTAAGCTCATAAATTTAATCAGCTAATCCCCCTCTCAGTCCTTTATATAATACTTGCATTAACTGCCTTATAGATCTGTTTAAAAAAAAAGTAAATATTTATAAAGTGCCTACTATGTATAAGGTACCATGCTAGGGACTGGAAATACAAAGAAAAACACATGTGACAAGCTGTGTACTTAAGAAGGAAGTCTCTAAGAAATTCCCTTAGTGCAAAAGAAGAAAAAGAAATATGGAGTTACAGATTCCATTGTCACTTCTTTGGCTACCACATCAACATTACTGATACTTAACTGATTCAAGATAAGGTATATGCAAATCTATGATATGCCTATTACAAAAACAAATCAAGGGGGGCAGCTAGGTGGCACAGTGTGTAAAGCGCTGTCCCTGGAGTCGGGAGGACCTGAGTTCGGTTCCAGCTTCAGACACTTAACACCCACACACACACAAAAAACTATCCATGTAACCTTGGGCAAGTTACTTAACTCCAATTGCCCTCCAAAAGGCAAAAAAAAAAACAAAATCAAGGACTTTTTATCTTCCTGGGACTACCCATTTTCTACTAAGTTTTCCTTCCACTGTTAAGCCACTAGGGAAGAGATGGGTGGGTGGGGTATATGAGAGAATTATTTTTGATGTTGGACTCAGTAGTTTATGACTGCTTTCCTTACAGGGCTGTTGTAAACAAAGCCCTCTGCAGACCTTAAAGTCCCTTATAAATGTAAGTTATTATTCTCAACTCTACCTTTATCATGCCACTTACCTGCACTCTCCTGAAATGCTTTCTCCCAACCTTTCTACCTACGTATTTGAATCCTAGACATCCATTAAAGTACTCAGATCTCATATTCTCTTTCTTAATTGTTCCCATCCCCTGGGACTTCCCCTATTTTTCTGACCTTCCAATAGCTCTTATTTTTTTTCTGATCAGTCATTACTTCTCATATAATGTCTTGTTTTTTCTCTCTTTTTGTATTTATGGCATCTCCCTCAGCTAGATTATAAATTCTGTCCCTGTTGTTGATATCTTGAGGGTACTTTCCATAGAAAAAACAAAACAGCCAACAATGCTAAAAGCAAGAAGTCTTTAATAGGGGTTCACTTTACCTCCCTATATCTGGGAAAATGTTTAATGTTTGACACCCAGGGACATGAAAAAGTGCAAAGAGAAGAGAGGGCAAGGTTACTCAGGGATCATTGCCACTGGAATGACCAGATATAATCATATTTCTGAAGGGCCAGAATGTATCCAGTCTGTCAATCAATTAGCATTAAAGTTTCATTGATGTTTTCTGTTTCTTACATGATTTTATTTATCCCAAACATTCTTCTTCCTTCCCCTCCTAGAGAACCATCTCAAATAACAAATAGTTCTTTTAAAGAGGAAAAAAAATGAATAAAACTGATCAATACATTGATAAAGTCTGAAAACATGTGCAATGTATTACATCTGTAGACCTCCCATATCAATGAAGAGATGGGTTGAGAGTGTCTTCTCATAACTCTTTATCTGAGACTTGCTTGATCTTTATAACTTCATTTCATTATCTTTTGATATTTTGGTGTGTGGTTGTTCTTTCCACTTACATTGTTGTAGTAACTGTATGTATTGTTTTCTTGACTGCTTACTTTACTCTGCATCAGTTCATTTATATCTTTCTATGGTTCTCTATATTCATCATACACATACCATTTATTATAGCATAATAATATTTCATTACATTCCACAATTTGTTTAACCATTCCCTAACTGATGGGCTCCTACTTTGTTTCCAATTCTTAATTATCACAAAAAGTGCAACTGTAACTATTTTGGTATCTGTGAGGACTTTTTTCTTACTGATATCTTCTTGAAGTATAAGCCCAGTAATGGAGTTTCTAGTTGAAAGTACATGGGCATTTTATTCACTTTATTTGCATAATTCCAAATTGCTTTCCAAATTGGTCATACCATTTCACAGTTCCATCAACAATGTATTAGTGTGTCTATCATCCCATAGTTCCTCCATTGGTCATTTGCCATTTTTTTCATCATCTTTGCTAATTTGTGAGGTATGAGGTAAAACCTCTGGGTTGTTTTGATTTGTACTTCTCTTAGTATGAGTAATTTGGAGCATTCTTTTATATAGTTGTTAATGGTTTCCAGTTCTTCTTTTGAGAACTGCTTGTTCATATCCTAATCTATTAGGGAATGACTATTAATCTTTGATTTTCTTTGTGCAGAAGCTTTCCAGTGTCATGTAATCAAACTTATCTATTTTATCTTTGGTAATTGCCTCTATTGTTTGGCCAAGAACATGTCTCCTACCCATAGCTGTGAGAAGTATGTAATCTATTTCTCTTCCAATTTTTTTTTTTTATAGTCTGATCTTTAATGTTAAGATCATGAATCTATTTAGAATATATTATGGAATATGGTGTAACATGTTGGCCTAAGCCAAATTTCTGCCAGATTGTTTTTTAGTTTTCTAAGTAGTTTTTGTCAAATAAGGAGTTTTTTTTGCCCCTAAGTAATTTGTATTTTCTAGTTTATCAAACACTGGGTTATTAAATTTCACAGTTTCTGGTTCTCCAATATTATCTCTGTTCCATTGACCTATCTCTCTACTTTTTAACTAATAATAGATGGCTTTGATATTTACTGGTTGATAATAGAGCTTGAGGTCTGGAAGTACTATTCTTCCTTCATTTCTATTTCTTTTCATTATTTCCCTTAATATTCTAGATCTTCTATTTTTCCAAATGGATTTTGCTATCATTTTATCAAGTTCTATAAAGTATCCCCTTGGAATTTGATTTGGAGAACATTACATGTAGATTAACTTTGGTAGTAGTATTACTTTTATTAAATTGATATACCCTAGTAATTAGTATTGAATATTTCTCCAGATATTTAATTTATTCTTTATTTCTTTAAGGATCAGTTTGTAATTAAATCTATACAAGTCTTTTATGTGCTTTGGTGTGCCATTCCCCACACTTCTATGCATTTTGTTATCATTTTGGAATCATATTTCTCTTTCTATTACTGCTTCTTGTGTTTTGTTATTATTGTATAGAAATGATGATGATTTTCAAGGATTTATTTTATATTCTGAAACTTTGGTGAAGCTATTGTCTTAGTATTTTTGCTGATTCATTAGAATTTTCCAAATAACCTATCATGTCATTGTAATGGGAATGCAAATTTGGAAGATCTTCCCTGCCCCTAGGCTAAAGTGCACCAGAAGCCTGGGGAGGGAGGCTTGTTTTTCAGTAGATACTTTTTGATTGGCCAGTGGGTCAATAAGGTTGTTACATTCTCTGAGCCAGGAGAAGGCTATATAAGCCCTGATGTGTAGCTTTGTTTTGGGACTCACTTTGAGAAGTGTTCTGTGATTTGATCTGAATTCTGGGAAGCCGTTGTTGAGAGTCCCCCGGCTTTGAAAAACCCAGATGCTGATTTGTTATGGATGTAATGGTTGGACAGTTTGGAAATCTGTCTACTTGATCTGTTTCTGTCTTGATAATTCTGCCTGTATACTTTGAGGTTCGGGGTGCTGACCTTTTTCCCCTGAACAAGGTAAACGATATATGTCTGACTGATTAAAGTAAGCTTGTTAACCCATTTTGAGTTGCTTTCCTTTATCAAAGCAGATCAAAGAACCTGTGGTGGCTGCAAACCCTGAGGACGCTTGGGGTGCTTGCTGCTGCAGTCATCAGCAAGTAGTAGTTGTCTCCTCTTTTGTTAGCTTTATATCTTCAATTTGTCACTCTTCTCTTATTGCTGCTACTAGCAATAGCAAATTTCCAGAATTTATTATCACAAAAAGGGCAGCTGTAACTATTTTGGTATCTGTTTTATTAAACAGTTAAAAAATTAAAATTCCAGAAATAACAAATTTCCAGAACCATATCAATGTCAACTAGCATTTATTAAGCTCTTATTGTGTTCCAGGCACTGTGCTAAACTCTAGGGATATAAAGAAAGGCAACAAAACAAAACAACAATAAAAAACAAACCCAGTTCCTGTTCTCAAGGATCGCACAGTCTAATGGGGAAAACAGTATGTAAACAACGATGTACAAACATTATAACATCCAGGATTGAGATGAGATGATCTTCAAGCTATGTTGGGAGGAGGAAGGGGATGGGATTAATGACCCTTTAAGATGATCCAGTTTGCCCAGTTAGCATGAATATGCCTGTGGTAGTCTCACAAAATAAGCTTTCTCAATGATACAGCTTTACTAATGGAAATGAGGAGTCCTGGTTATGTGAATCTGATTGAATTTCCACTCTGACATTATAGACTGAAAGGTGACACTTAGCTAGGAAACTTTAAGGTTCCAAGACAAACAAGAGTGGTAGATTGGGAAGGAGAGGGTGCTAGGAAGGAGGAGAAGGTATTTGTTGTACAGATATTCTGGCCCATGAATGGTTAATCATAGTTTTCTAGGCTACCTCAGTTTCCTTGAGGGTAGGGGCATTGTCTTATACATTTTTGTATTCTCAAGAAGATGGAGCCTTGCACACAGAAACTTTTCAATAAATAGACTGATTATTTGAGAGCATAAATGTTAATGTGTCCAGATCAAAAGTGGGGGACGAAGCTATGAGGTGAGATAAGGTGGGAAAAGGGAAAAGGGGAAATAAATCATCCTCTCTTTGCAAATTCACAGGTGTGTTATGGTTTGTCAAAATGGGGGAATCTTTCACTGCTGATAAGAAGAATTAATATACCTACTAAAAGAGAAATTTTGTGAGATCAAACTCTATATATTTATTGCCTTTCTTTCACAGGCAATATGGTATATTGTAGCTGTCCATTTCCTATGGAAAACAGTCAAACATAATTAAACCATAGAGAAAATATGCTCTTAGATCTTTTTTCTCAGTCATTTCTCTTTATATATTTTACATACAAATTGACAACTCAGTAAAATAGATTCAACATAAAATAATGCTGTGCTACTATGGAATTTTTTCTTCTTCTTAAAATCATGCCCTGGCATTTAGGAATTCTGAAGTTTAACGTTTATTTATTGCTTTGAAGGAGTTGCTAGGCAGAAGGAAAGGGACTTAGAAATAAAAAAAGGGGAAAAAAAAGAAAAGAAAAGAAAGGCCTGACTCCAAATGCAAAAGGAGCAATATTTTACAAATCCTGCCTGAATGTTGGTAGTAACAAATTTAATTTGAGGCAGCAGAGGCATAATTTTCTGTAGCTTTGGCACTAGACTTGGCTCATTAAAGAAGTTGCATAGTATCTTATGTAGAAACAGTTTTGAACAGCTCCATCAATGTATGAATGGCAAGACTCCTCTGAAATCCTTCCCACTCTCCCTCCCCCAACCATCCCTGCCTCCCTCTTCTGAGCTTTTTCCCATGAAACCCTGAAATTCCACTGCCATCTCAGAGTGAACTGAAAGACTTTTTTTTGTGGATGGTAACAAGAAGACAAGCATTTTGTATTTGTAGGTTTCTGTATATTTAATTGCTTTTCCAACATGATCTTCATTTGGTAGCAGAACCGGGGACATAGACAGATGATGCAATTTGTCCGAGACTCCATGGCCAGTGTCCGTACTGGCAATGGAACTCATGTTTCCTAGTGCCTGGTACAAAGTCTATGATTAGATCACATTCCATGCCAAATGAAGTTAGAATGGAAAGATTGTCCGATGCTCTTTTATATGAAAGAATCTTGTGGGGAGATGTCCTTCATCTTGATGCCTCCTTTTAGAATGGTTTCAGCCTCTAGGCAGTATGCAGGATTCTCAGTCATCATCCTCAGCCTCCCATAAGTATGACCCATTCAATAAAAAATTTCAAAAATGTTTCAGTCTGTTTTAAATTCTTGGTAACACCTTTCCCTATGAAAAGGAGGGTATTTAAAATTACTCTGCCATTCATTTCAAGTGGAAGATAAATCTTTGATATTCAGATATTCATAGATTCCTATGATATTAGAGTTGAAACGGGCCTTAGAAATGATCTAATCTTGTCCCCTTATTTTATAGAAGACATCTGATTGATATTGAAAGGTTAAATGATTTACTCAATGTCACATAATTAGTCAGCATTTGAGCTAAGAATCAAACTCAGGCCATGATGCTTCTAAGGTCAGTATTCATTCCTTGATGCAACACTACCTTCTTAATCAGGACTTGAAAAGATCATAGGGTGACATTTTTAAGGAAAAGAAAATTATACTGGGAGTAAAAGGGTCTGGGCCCAGTTCAGATGCTGCTACTCTCTATGCAGCCTTTGATAAGATCTTGACTATTTTTGAGCCTCAGTTCCCTTTTGTGGAAAAATACTTTGTTGCAGAGTAAGTGATCTTGAAAATCCCTCTCATCAATCTGAGTCTATAAAAATTTTGCAATTCACACCCACACAGAGTATTCGGAAATGGAAATGATTCCTGGTCATCTTATAAAGTCAGAATCCAGAGAGATCACTGGAACTTAAAACCTCCTTTCACCATCTTGCTGTTGGTGAAAGGAAATTCCAAGCTGACTACTGGGAAGGAACTCAAGCCAGGAGTTCTTTCACAAAGGCTTAGTCCTGGCTTCTGCCCATATTCCTGCCAGTGGTCTGGCTCAAGGCCATGGGGTTGAAGCAGTTTTCCTCTGTGAGAGCAGTAGACTTTAGCTCTCTCATATTGTGAGGAGGAAACTGTTTTTAGACAGAGGCAGAGGTAGCAAACCAGCCAAGTCAGTGATGAAGCTTGCAGGGAGGAAAAAGTAGAACTAGGGGGGGTCAGGGCTGTGCTGCACTTAGCAAAGAGCTGACAGGCAACTGAGAGTAACCAAAGGCAGACCCTTATGTGTACTTGTTTCTGAAATATTTTGTTTAGAGGCAGTGTGATATAGTGATCAGAATGCTGGATGTGGAGTCAGGAGAACCTGGATTTCATTTTTGCCCCAAACACTTATTAGCTAGGTGACCATGGGCAAATCACTTAACCTCTGTGGGCCTCAGTCCTCATCTGGAAAAAAAGGTGAATGGACTTCCTAACAGTTCTAAATCTATCATCTATGATTCCTTCTCCCACATCACTAAGTAAGGCCCACTCCTGAAATTTCATCTGATTTAAATACTTTTTCCTTTCACAAGACCTTATATAGGTAAGAAATGAAGAAAATTAATTCGTTCATCCATTCCTGAAGTGTTTAAATGCCTTCTGTGTGTATTATGCTAGGTGCTTGGGATACAGAGACAAATGCTCATTTACACTTAGAGTTTGGAGGCTATAGTTTGTATACAAATAAGAGTAACTCACGTTTGGTGCATGCCTAGACCACCTAAAATGGTAGTACAAAATGGTAGTGGCAAAGGGAGGGCCTGAGGTCCAGGTCACCTTCCTCTCCTTTCAGGCCCTGTAGAAATGGACATAAGGAGAGCAAATATCCTAGCAGGGTATTGGAGATAGACACTGAAAATACCGAGTGTCTGAAGGTGGAGCGTTTGCATCTAAACTCCTAGCCATTATGTGACACTGACTTTTATGTATTGTAGGTTGGACAAGATGATACCTGAGATGCTTTCTTGGTCTAATGTGTGATAATCACTATTCTAAGTGATTTTCTGGTGTTTAATATGAAAGTACATTTTTATTTTGTCCTATGTGAGTCAGTCTTGGGTTCTCCTTCATCTTTCATTGTGCTGAAAACCCTTGGGGACTGTCTTTATTTATCTTCTTAATCCACATACTGAAGAAATATAACAAGGCCTTGGATCACACTGAGGCTAGATTCAGGAGAAGAAAGGAGACAGGACAGCAAGTTACCCAGACAGTGAGTTACAATAAAGTGTCAAACAGTTCCTGCCTGTTGCCATCTTCCCATTATTGCTATAACAAGACAAGGAAACAGAGTGTTTGCTGTGAAAGACCTTATATTAGCCTATTATCTGCTTTGCACAACCAGGGATCTCTTGGTTCTATGCTATATGCTGTAGCTAGGGAAATACTTAAGAGGAAACAGAACCCTAGCCAGTGTTGCATTTTGGGGATATTAGGGGACAAATATCAGGACACAGCCTACTGAGGGTATTAGTTTATCTGATGTGATATTTCATGGCCCAAATAACTCTAGCCCCTTCTTACATTTTCAGTTTTCTTACAACTTCTTCCCCTTCAAATTCTTCTGTGATCCAATGATAATGGCCTGGTTGCTGTATCTCCTACGTGACCCTTTCATCTCCAGGCTCAGAGCATTCTTACTGGCTAGATTCCATGATTCCTCCTCACTTCTGCTTTCTGGCTTCCCTGACTTCCTTCATGTCTCAGCTAAAATTCGACCTTTAAACTTTAAAGCTCCACAAGACACCTTTCTCAGTTCTCATTAATTTCAGCACCTTTCCTCTGAGACTCCCTACCCACCCCCAATCTCCCACTTATCCAGTATATATATATGTATATATGTATATATATATATATATCTTATTTGTACATATTTGTTGTATATTGTGTCTCCAGTTCGATTATGAAATTCTTGAGTGTGGGGATTGATTTTGTTGTTGTTGTCGTCTTGCTTTTGTTTCCTCGGTGTTTAGCACAATGCCTGGCACATCGTAGGCTCTTAATAATTGCTAGTTTATTGACTAATTTGGTCACCTTCAATTATCCCCACTCCAACCTCCCCTTGCAAAAAGGTCTGAGATGTTTTTCAAGTTTGTTTTGCCTCACCAGGCAGGAATTGGACAGCTGTAAGGTGGTACAGAAATATTCAGTAACAACCAGTTGCTAAAATTTCTGTATTTCATCAGCTAATATCCATTTCCTGTGTTACTTCCTGGTTCTCTTTTGTCCTCTTCTGTGTCTCACCTTACTTGGTGAAGTGTTTCCTCCCACCCTCCCCTCCCCACGCCTAACAAATAAAGGATGATTTATTATGCTCATGTTATAGGCATACACAAAGTCAATCATTCAATCAGGTATCATCTATTAACTTCTTATTGTCTTCCATCCAAAGTGTTAAGTTCTGGAGATACAAAGAAAGGCAAAAACTAATCACTACCCTCAAATAGCTGACATTTTAGGGACAAAATCAAGATGTAAATAAATAGGTACATAAAAGATACTTATAGTATAGATGGAAGGAAATCTTGAATTTGAACATTGCTTGGGGGGTGGAGGGAAAGGTATCCATAAGGAGGTAGTATTTGTTAGTCTGGAATGTCATGATGGGCTATGACATACAATGGTATCTCTGTTGATTATTAACTTCAGACAGATAGGTCTTGTATTAAATGATGGAATGTCCTATATCAGGGAGGATTCAAAACAGTAAGAGTGATCTGAGTCTAAAATCAAATGGTAAGGAGAAGAGTTCTGGATCAGGTGGCAGAGATGGTACAGTCCTGGACAGGGTAACATCTTTTCAAAGTCTTATTCCAATTTGCTTCTTTTACAGATGGAGAAACTGAGGCCAGAGAAGTTAAATGATTTATCACATAGGTAATAACCAGTAGAGTTAGGATTCAAACCCAAGTACTCTGAGTTTAGATCTAGGTTTAAACTAGACCATGATGCATCCCCATGTAGAGGATTTTTAATGGTAATGTCCCTATCTGTGGCATACTTGCTATTATTCAGTCTGGAAAAAAAAAAACAAACCTAGGGAAGATCTAGAATTAACTCATATTTAGGCATTTAGTGACTTACCATGTTATAGGCAATGAAGATCCTTGATCTCCTCTGTTTCTAGTACTTTATTAGTAAATTACCTTGTATGTGTGTGTTTTTTTTTAATCTGGGTACACAGAATCATAGATTTAAAGCTAGAAGTGCCTGTGGGGATTATCTCATTTTTGGATGCTAGTATCATAGTCTTGGAAGGGATACCTGAGAGGTCATATAGTCTAACCCTCCCATTTTTTTTTCCTTTTTGGAGGGGGAAATGCAGGGCAATTGGGGTTAAGTGATTTGCCCAAGGTCACACAGCTAGTTTTTGTGTTGTGTCTGAAGTTGGATTTGAACTCAGGTCCTCCTGACTCCAGGGCCAGTGCTGTGTTCACTGCAGCACCTAGCCGCCCCAACCCTTCCATTTTATTACTGAAGATACTGAGGCCCAGAGAGGTTGTGACTGGTCTAATACCACAAAGGCCAACCTGAGATCTGAACCCAGATAAACTGAGTTCCAATCCAGTTATTCACCTCACCATGATTGATTTCTACAATCTCAGGCATTCATTTTATCATTGTATGCCCTGGCACCATGAACAATTCCTGACACAGAACGGTTGCTTAATAAATATTTGTTGAAGTTAATTTAGTAAAGCAGTAAAACATTTAATTGGAATAGAAATGAAGAAGCATCAATCCATCACCAAGCTTTTATTAAAAGATTATTGTGTCCTAGGCACTGTGCTAAGCACTAGAGATACAGAGAAAATTAAAAAATAAAACGAAAACAAAACATGGTGCTTGCCCACAAGGAACTCACATTTCATTGGGAGAGACAGCATGCAAGCAACTAAGTACATACTTACATCAAGATGTGTGTGTGTATGTGTGTGTGTGTGTGTGTGTGTGTGTACGTACTAAGTAAATGGCAATTAATCTCAGCGGGAAAGCAGTAACAGTAGGAAGAAGTGGGACAGGAAAGACCACTTACAGAAGATAGGATTAGAGCTGACTCTTGAAGGAAGCCAGGGAAATCAGGAGCCAAGGTGAGAGCTTTCAAGACATGGGGGACAGCCACTAAAAAGGCACAAAGTCAGAGGACTGAGTGCTGTGTACCAAAAATAGCAAATGGACCAGTGTCACTGGATCATTTGATCATAGAATATATGGAGTGGAGTAAAATACAAAAATACTTGGAAAGGTAGCAGGGGGACAGACTGTGGAAGACTTTAAAAATCGAACAGAAGATTTTCCTTTCTCTATTGTCTCTATATCTACTCATTCCTTCATTTATTCATTAACACCCTTTTTAAAAAAAATTTCTGAGTTCCAAATTCTCTCCAACAATAAGACTGGCAAAAGATTGGATACGTAGGTTTAATGAGAGCGACAAGCTGAGGATGACATATAATTTGTGGGCCTAAGTGACTGGAAAGATGGTAGTGCCTTTAACTGTAATAGCAAAGTTAGTAAGGATTTTTTTTTGGGGGGGGGTTGAGGAGGTAGGGAGAAAATGAGTTCTATTTAGGGTCTATTGAGTTTGTGAAGTCTACAGGACATTTAGTTCAAGATAACCAAGATGTGGTTGGTGATATAAGACCAGAGCTCATGAAATAGATTAGGGCTGGATAAATAGATCTGTGAATTGTAGGCATAAAAAGCAATTGAAACCCTAGGAGCTGATAAGATCACCAAGAAAGATAATAAAGGGGGAGAAGAGTAGAGAGCTCAGGACAGAGCCTTAGGAGATACCAAAAATTAGTGGGTATGACCTGAAAGGAGATGGAGTAAAGAAGACTGAGGAGTAGCCAATCAGATAGGAGGAAAACCAGGAGAGAACAGTGAAAAGAGAGCAGAAGATATCTCCAAGTCCAAGACAGTGTCGAAGGCTTCAGAAAGGTCAAGAAGGGCGAGCACTGAGAAAAGGTCTTAAGATGTTGCAATAAAGAGGTCACTGGTAACATTTGAGGGAGGTGCTTCATTTGAATGATGAGGTCAGAAGGCAGATTACATAGGGTTTAGGAGAGAAGGAGAGGAGAGGAAGGGGAGGCACCGATCTAGACAATGTTTTCAAGGAGTTTGACCACAAAAGGAAGGAGAGATATAAGAGATAGCTGGCAGGAACTGTTGGATCAAGTGAGGATTAAAAAAAAAATAATTTAAAGATGGAATGACCTGGACTTCTTTGTAGGCAGCAGGGGAGTAGCAAGTGCAAAGAGAGAGACCGAAGATTAGTCAGAGAGTAGGGTCACCTAAGTTGTACTGTGAATAAAACGCTGGCTTGGAATCAGGAAGACTCATCTTCATGAGTTCAAATCTGGCCTCAGACACCAGCTGTGTGACCCTGGGCAAGTCACTTAGGCCTGTTTGTCTCAGTTTCCTAATCTGTAAAATGAGCTGGAAAAGGAAATGGCAAACTACTCCAGTATCTTTGTCAAGAAAACCCCAAATGGAGTCATGAAGAATTGCATGGGACTAAAACAACTCAACAACAACCAGGGCAACAGAAAGGAATCTCTGCTATATTTCTGGAGGAATACAGTTTCTTTCTCCTTCCTCTTGGAATATGCTGAGACTCAACCTCTTCTTGATTCAGAGTTCCCATAGGAAGGCATAGGCACAGTCTCTCTCTCTCTCTCTCTCTCTCTCTCTCTCTCTCTCTCTCTCTCTTTGGAGAGGGGAAGACAAGGCAATTGGGGATAAGCAACTTTCTCAAGGTCACACAGCTAGTAAGTGTCAAGTGTCTGAGGCCAGATTTGAAGTCAGATCCTCCTGACTCCAGGGCCCATGGTCTAGTCACTGTGCCACCTAGCTGCCCCCACAGTCTCTTTTTGCAAGAATATTCTTTTGAGCTGAAGATTTCTCTGAAGGTCCTAGCCTCTTTCTAGCATTACCTACTTTCTAAACATTCCTTCTCATAATTCAGCCTCTCCAGGCAATTCTTAGCTTACTTTGCTTAGGTAATTACTCAATATTCACCCACAAAACCTTCCTCCATCTCTCCCCATCTAAGTGGCTTCCCATAGCTCCCAGCTTGACTTGCCTTGGGCACTATTTATCATTCTTGGTTTTGGTACCCATTCATCAGTTTTTCCACAGCTAGAATATTTTTCCCCCTTTCTCTCTTTTGTGTGGTCATGAACTTAGCAGAGACCTCCATTCCTCTCTAGCTCCTTGATAGGAAAACCAAACAAATAAAAAAAAAAACCAAACTGCTTCCAATTATTTCACCAAGAGGAGGGTCATAGTGTCCCTCTTTAATTACTTGGTGAGAAAAGCTTCTTTTCTATTCCTCCCCCCACCCCCACTCCAGTATACACAGTAAGTCTCTCTCTCTCTCTCTCTCTCTCTCTCTCTCTCTCTCTCTCTCTCT
>NW_027187391.1:37471518-37504262 GCF_028583685.1 Petaurus breviceps papuanus
CTCTCTCTCTCTCTCTCTCTCTCTCTCTCTCTCTCTCTCTCTCTCTCCTGAGTAGGAATAAGGGAGGGAGCTCCACACAAGCCAAGCCTGAGCTCTGAGATGGGGCTGGCTATATACCTTTCTATCCATTTGTTTATTATCCTTGAAGCAAGAAATTCACTACCATCAGTAAAATTAAATTCCCCATTTCAAGTATAAAATTCAGTGAAGCTTTCCAAGGAGTTACTTTTTCCTTGGATTGGAAAAGGCCCTGGCATGATCCTAGGGGTAACAATCTTTTCAAATGGATAAGAACCAGCCCCAGGAAATTGCATCATGGGGGTAAAGCACATGGGTGTTTTGTCTTGTCTAGGAAGATGGCAATTTTTCAGATTCTTTTCTCATGGCTCACTGTCTACTAAATACAATGCCGACTTTGAATGTGAGGAAGTGGGTATGTGAGGGTAACTGTAAAATAACTGACAGGGTAAATTCATTCATTCATTTATTAACTATTTATTAAGCACTGACTGTATGTGCAAGGTCCCAGGGGAATATAAATGTGTATAGAACAAGATCCCTAACATTTACATAGCACTTGAAGGTATACAAATCAATTTACACAGATTAATTAATATTTATTATTATCTCAAATTTACAGATGAGGAAACTAAGTTTAGTGAAGTTAATTGGCATAATGTTGGTCACATGACTCATGTTAAAAGTGGGATTTAAACCCAGGTATCTTCTGACTTGAAGTCCAGTGCTCTTTTCACAGAGGACTTTCCCCAGCAAGGATTAACAAGTATAGTCTGAGCACATAATGCCTTTCTACCAGGCTGAGCTTTTATTTTTTTCCTTTCCTCTTTTATTAGCTCTGCTGTTTTGACACCCAGTTTTTAAAAGCAGCCAGCACCACTGAAGACTAACACAAATAGACTTTATGTCAGTGAAAGCTGGAGGCCAGAGGAATCCTGCCAACCTTAGCAACCTGTGTCTAAAGGTTATAGAAAACGTTTTTGGAAAACAAGACCATTAGAGACCATTTCTGGAACAGGCCCTGACTTAGTGAGTTGTCCACACCATTAAGAGACACCAGAATGTCCTGGGATGCTGGGGCGAGTGGCAGATGCTGGATCCTTAGGGACCTGTGAGCATGGTTGATAATTGGCTTTATTTGACTACTCATAAAGTCTGGTTGGCCATGTGGGTCCCTTAAACCCAAAAGGGCTATTTCTAACCCGATCTCTAAGCAGTTACCTAATAAACAGGGACTTTTTCTGTGAAAAGAGCCTCTCTCCTCCAACAGAGGAACAAAAGCAATCACTCATACATAAAATTATGGGACCACCAATCTAAATCTGGAAGAGATCTTAGAGCCCAGGTAGTCCAACTTTTTCATTTTATAGATGAGAATATGGAGGTCTAGAGAGCCTACAAACTGTCCAAGGTCTCACAAGTAGTAGAGTTGGGATTTGAACCCAAGTTCTCTGACTCCAAATCCAGGGATATGTATGCATATTTTCAATCTGTATTGCAGTCACAGGATCATGGAATTTTAGAGGTTGAATAGACTTTCTAGGTAATCTAGAAATAATGAGGTATAATGGAGGAGGCAGAAGAGAAATAAAAATTTACATTGTTTTAGGAGTTAGAAGACCTACAGAGCTAAAGTTGTAGTTAGGAAGACCTGAGTTCAAATGCTGATTCAGATACTTGTTAGCTGTGTGATCCTAAGCAAAGCACTTAAGTTTTACCAGACTCAGTTTCCTCATTTGTAAAATAATTCCTATCATTTATATAATGTTTTGAGGTTTCCAAAGAGCTTTATTTATGTTAACACGTTTGAACCTCACAACAACCCTGTGAGCCAATTGTTATCATACTTATTTTCCAGGTGATTCCAGATTCAGTGCTATAAGCACTAAAGGAGGTAATGTTGTACAAAGTGTTTGCAAACCCTAAAGTGTCATAAAAATACTAGCAATTATAAGTGTTGTTGATAGAGCCTTGAAGCTCAAATGTATTTACCTTGGGCAAGTCAAAGAACCTCAATTTCTTTGTCTGTTGAATGGGATCACAAATGTTGGCTTTGCTGTATTGCTGTGGGAATCAAATAAGAAACTGTATGTGAAAGGATTCTGTCGACTGTAAAACACTTCTTAGAGTCAAGAAAAAGCTGTTTTCTGGACTTCTCTTTCTCCAACAACCTTTCTAAGCCCTAGTCACACCTCAGTTTTCTGGGCTCCTTTTTGTACTTCCTCTTCTATGGACCCCTTGATACCTGGATGTTCTAGTTCTAAAATCCTCCAGGCTCAAAACTTCCAGGGGCTGATCAACACCCTCCTGTCTGTGATCCCTGAAGGAGGAAGCCAGTAAGAGGAGCATGAGTGGGCCCTCACTCCTCCCTACAACATTCCTGAGCTGTTCTGAAGCATGGAGTGAGGATGCATCCACAAGCTTGATGTAACTCAATAAATCCTGAGAGCAGCCTTTCACCTGGCCTTGCTCCTCCTCCTATGGCCTGTAAGTAACGTGCCAAGTTGTATCTTTTCTTGTCCTTTCCAGTCCCATTTTGGAGGTATCACTCAGTGTAGATACTCAGTGGGCTACCCTATTCCTTGAAGTTCCCTTGATAGCAGAGACTATTTCTTTTTCTTTTTGTCTTATTCCCAACCCTTGACAATGCCTGGCACACAATGGGTGCTTAATCCTTGTTGATTAATCCATCCTTCCTGCCTCCTCAATAGTTTATTAGTTAGGGAATATTTATTAAGTTCCTACTATGTTCCAGGCACTTTGTAAGTACTGGGAGTACAAATATAAACAAAAAACAAAAAGAAAAAAGACAGCCCTTGCCCTCAAGGAGCTTATAATCTAACGGGGAAAGATAAAACATAAAAGGAAGCTGAAAAGGGGAGGGGCAAAGGGGAAGGAGAAGGAGGAGGTTACTCACCTTGGGAACATGCTGGAGAAATAAGTCAGAGAAATCCCAAAGTGGTGCAGCCAGGTAAGAAATTGAGGAGATACCTGAGCTGAGCTCTCCCCTTAAATAGAGGTGTGGAGCTCATGGCTTCTCTCTCTAATCAGAGAGGAAAAGGGAAGTGACGAAGTGGACTTTCTCCTCTACTATGTCTTCTTGTGTCTCAAGTTAAGCCTTTGGTTAAGGCACCAAATACAAACTGAGTCCTCAAATGAATACAGTTGGTTTCACAGTCTGGAAGACAGGTTCAAATGTTGCCTCTGATATGTACTAGTTGTTTGACCCTTGGCAATTCATTTTGTCCTCTTAGCTTCCCAGGAAGCTCTGTAAGAGCATAAGTTGCAGAGGAGGTGCCAGTCTGCATTGTCAGAGGGAGTTTCCTCATGTGAAGTTCCCTCTACCAATGAAATTACTGATTTTGTTTAAAAAAATGCCTTGGCCACTTGAGTCTTCTACAAAGCCCCTTTTTTGTCCCATCAAAATATCTCAGCAGCATGATACAAATACAAAGGCTTATGATCACTTACCCATGAGATCATGGGGTTTAGAATGGAAAGGGATTTTGGGAATCATCTAGTCCATTACCTTCAATTTACAGATGAGGAAAATGGAGTTCAGACACGAGGACAGTCACATAGGGACTACAAAGCAAGCTGGGATTTGAGTCCATGGTCCTTGCCTCCCACCCATTCCAGTGCCCTCCCATGATGCTCAAACAAGATAACCAGATTGATTCAGACAGTGGGATAGCTGGAACTAGCCCACTGACCAACCTCTTGATTTTTAGCCCTATGCCCCTTCTGCCACATCACAAGCTTGCAAGCCAATGTCATTCCAGTGAGGGCAGATATAGCTCTAGGAGGAAGAAGCAGATATTTACACAAACAGTTCCAGAGAATGTATAAATTTGGCTTCCAGGAGATCCATCATATGTCTCTGAGCAGCTTGGAATCCCATACATCTGGCCATGTCCACCCCCACACTCCTCAGGAGGAGGACTGCCAAGGGAGTGAAGCCAAGGAGGATGTTTCCGGACCTCAGTACTATTCATATATATGCAGCAGCTCTTTCTGAATGCCAAGCCTCCAGTATCTTAGACCTCATGGGTGCATAGTTGCCTAAGGATGTCTGGGCACTTGCAGAGTGTGGTTCCATTTCTAGAGGGGTGTCTGGTACTCAGGGTCTGATAAAGCAAATAAAATCTCATAAAGTGCCCAATTAAAAAAAAAAAAAGAGACCACCACAAAAGGCACCATGGATGCCATCCATAATGGAAACCTGACTCCCAAATCTGAATGCATGTGAACACAAGCCCAGCACATTCCAGAGTATAAATCAAATAGTACACGACTGACTGCAAATGCAAAGGTTCCAAGAGGTACATATTTTCAGCATGAAAATAAGAAAGCCATCCATGTCACAAGAATGACTTGTGATCAGCAATTAATTGGCTTTTTCTGCTGATTCTCCTTATCACCACTCCGTGTCTCACTGTTCTATCTCAGGATTGTCAATGTAGGCATGGGCTGAAGCAACTTCTAAGCTTTGCCTTGATGGTTTTTGGAGAGAGTGAAGATTAAATAAGACTTTGTGGTCTTGCCTCCACTTAAAGTATTGGGCAATGATTTTCCCTGTAGGGTAGAAAGATAGAATAAGTTGAACTCGTTACATTCTCTCCCAGGGCTCTACCCTTTCTACTTCCTCTGTCAGGATAGGACCCCAGGGTCTGTGTTTCTAGAAAGGCTATTACATTCCTCTGCTGCCTCTCCTCAGATGCCAAAAACATAGTGAAAAGGCAATCATTAGCCTAACTCACAAGGGGGTTCAAACCACCATCGAGGTCTTCTGGGATTTTATGGGAAAACAGCTCAGAATATATGACTTCTGGCTGAGTATGACCTTCCCTGGAGTGCTGGCAGAGAGGTGACTGCAGTAACTGAGTATAGTGAAAGGACTCAGGATTTTGCTGACTTGCTTTTATTGTGCTGGAGAAGTCAGGAAGGGGTGAAGTACCTTTGGGAGTTTTGGTTGATGTCATAAAGCAGTTTTGTTCTCCCTTGCATGCATTCAGGCCAATGAATGGACCCTGCTCTGGCATTTTCCGTTCAACAGTTGAGGCCCTTCACAAAATGCTTTCATGCTACAGCTCCTAGGTCAATTGAAGCTAGTTATAAGGATTCTCTATGATGATTACAATGGAGATTTTGTTTCTCTTAAAATCAACTAAATGAGTATCCAAGGAATGGGGACTATTTCTTGAGAGTCATTAACCCATGGCATGCTTGTAGGAGGGCAAAAGTGGTCAGCAAAGTAGTTTCCAATCATAGGGAGCACATAGCCCACATATTGGTGTGTTGGGTATTTAAAGTATCAAAACAGGATCACAAATATTCTTTCCCTCCATTTTGAATACTCAAATTTGGTTTTAATCCTAATAGAATATAATTGAATATTATGGTTAATGCATAGAGGTTACTGCTTCTAGACTTGGTTTGATAAATACTGAAGGATCCATTTGGTCCATATCTTTTTCAAGAAACTAATTTAATTTATAAACAAAATTATAAACATTTATTTTTTCTTTTTCCCACCTCCTATTCCCCTATTGAACAAAAAAAAAATTAGGAATAAAGAAAGAAAAAGAAAACCCTTGTAACAAATATACAGAGTCAAACAAAATTCTGCAACTTGAGTTCCTCTTCTCTTGGTTAGGAGATAGATAACAATCCTCTGGATCTATTTAATGAGGTAGATAATGGTTCTCCGGAAGCATGATTTGTCATTGCATGGACCAGAGTTCTTAAGTCTTTCTAAGTTGTTTTTCTTTGTAATATTATTATTGTGTAAATTATTCTTCTGGTTCTGTACCTTTCATAATTTCTTATGACTTCTTATCATTTCTTTCCATTCATATATTTTATCCAAACAAACCCCAATTTAATGGGTACCCCATTAGTTTTTAGTTCTTTGCCACACATGCTTACACACACACACATACACACACACAAGATTTCTAGAAATATCTGTGCACCTATAGGTCTTTTTCTTTTTTCTTTGATCTCTTTGAGGTAGAGGCCTAGTAGTGGTATTACTAGGTCAAAATATATTGACTTTGGGGGCATATTTCCAATTTACTTTTCAGAATGGTTAGGTATTTGACCTATTTCTACTGACTCTAATTCTCTGCTCAAATGTCCCAAGTTCATTTAAACCAATAAAAATCATGGTTCATGACCTCTTCTCTCAAACCTTCTAATTTGTTTGATCTAAGGAAAAAGAGGAATCCAATTCAGTTCAACAACAACAAAAATCATTTAATGGGCAAGACACTGTGTTAGGTATGAGGCATAAAAAAATTCCAAAAAAATTTGATAGGTAGTAGCCTAGTGCTACTACCTGGTGGGGGCCAACTCCAGTCGACCTGATCTATATTTTGCCATTGGACCCAGATGGCTACAGAGGAGGAAGTGAGGTTGGTGACTCCCTCATTTAAATCTAATTCACTTGCAAGTCATGGCATCATCTTTGGTCCTCTTTGAGAGCAAAGGACAAAAAATAACAACTACCTAGTAAATGTTTTACCTGAGGGCTTTGACCTGTTCCATTTTTAGTCTGGCCTGGGTTTTTTTTCTGAGGCACCTTTGTGACCTGCAGGATGTAGTTCAACACACTAATGCCAAACTTAGTGTGGCCATCTGGTTGGCATAAGCCTCTGTATGTCAGAACTCAATACCTTCCAGGCTCAGGATCCCTGGTAGCTGGGGTTATAGTTGTATAATGGAATTGAACATATATGAATATATAAACACAAGCACCAAAGAATAGAACACTGGAAGTTTTACAATCAGTTTCTTGAACTTTCAAGTGAGGAAAATGATGCTTGAGCTTCCTTCCTGATGGGGACTTAAATAAGATCATATATGCAAAGCCTTATATAACCAATCCTACAAAGCTCTATAGCTGTGAGCTTTTTGATTGTGTGCAAAATGGTATGGAAAGTTGAATAGTTATCTAATAGCTTCAGTGTAGGTAGACAGAAAATGTTCTTTTTCCCCTCAACACCACATCTCCAGTGTTCATTCTGAAACCCCCTTTACATTTTAGTTTGCTCTTTGCATAGTGGGTGTAGATACAGCCTCTGGATTGTGTTTCCACTGGTATGTTTTAATTTAGTAAAAGTTATGTCCAGAGGCTATAGCAAAGTGGGTGGTGGAGAAAGAAAAGACAAAAAAAGCTGGCAAGAGATTGGCAGAGAGCCAAGGAAAGTCAAGGGTATCAAGACGAAGCTGATGTGCCCAAGGCTTGTACTACTGAAGAGGCCCTTGGAGGGTCTTTGTAAAACAGCATGCTGGGCATTTTCAAAAGAAAATACAATTCAGTGAAGACTAATAAGATATATGGGCATTGTTCAGCTAGCATTATGAAGACCTGGAAGAGTATATGTTTTACCTTCCGAAGACTTACGGTATGATTCTATATGCAGAGGTTATCCGACTGTGGCTTGTAGTCTAGATATTTTTTCTTCGTACAGATGGCAATGATTTTTCTAGAAGCCTTAACACAGAAATTCTCAACCATTTTTGTGTCATGGACACGTTTGGCATTCTAGTAAAGCCTGTGGATCCCTCTCAGAATAATGTTTTTAAGTGTATGAGATAAAATACATAGCTTTACAAGGGAAACTAATCATGTTGAAATATGAAAATGCCCCCACAAGTTCAGACAGTAGGTGAAGAATCCCTCATAGAAGCAAATAGGTGGTTCAATGGGCACGAAGTCAAGAAGACCTTAAATCCATTCTCAGATACTTGTTAGTTGTGTGACCTTAGACAAGTCATTTAATCTTTGTTTGCCTCAGTTTCTTCATCTGTAAATTGGTGATAATAATAGCTCCTAATGCCAAAGGTTGTGTTAAGGATCAAATAATATAATATTTATAAAACATTTAACACAGTGCCTGGCATATAGTAGGTTTAATATAAATGCTAGCTAGTTGTTATTGTTGTTATCATTACCATACAAGTTAAATTAAGAATTAATGTCATAAGGGCAGAACTAAGATAGTAGAGAAGAGGTACAAGTCAACTGAATTCTTTCAACATTTCCCTCCAAACAACTTTAAAGTAACACCTCAAATAGAGTTTGGAGTGACAGAGACAACAGGGTGAGACATTTTCTCCAGCCCAGGACAACTTGGGAGGTCAGTGGGAGAGGTCTGTGACACTGGGGTAGGGGTCAGCCTGGAGTGCAGTGCATGCAATGGCAGTACCAGCAACTTGCCTTAGAAGTGGCTACTACTACTGTTGTATTTGGGGTTCTCTCAGACCAAAGATGATAACAGGGTCAGAAAACTAGTCATAAAGAGATTACAGGGGACCCTTTCTTGGTAGGATCCTATTACATTATCCATACACAGTTCTAAGTCACAGTTCCAGGCTAAAGAGGAACACTAGTGTTTGTGGGCCCTAGTCCCAGTTCCAAGGCAGAAAGGAGCACAAACACTTACAGCCACATGAGAACAGGAAACATGGTCACACTTCCTAGGTCAAGGAAGTAAGGTTCCTTCCTGGGTCAAGACCAGAATGCAAGCCAAGAGAGCAGTGACCACACCTGTGCTTGGATCACACCACCTTAGAAGCACTGAAAACTTACAGACTCCCAGCTCTGAAAATAGCAGCCAAAACCCCCCAAAATATCTGAAACCTGGGATAGGACTCTTCTTACCTTGAGAGCAGAGGCAAACTTTAATATAAAGATAATTGTCAAGAAATAGTGAGGAGAAATGAGCAAACAACAAATAAAGAAGATGACCATAAAAAAGCTACTATGGTGAAAGGGACGATCAAGACACAAACTCAGAAGAAAACAATGTCAAAATAACTATAAGAAAAACCTAAAGGAAAATGTGAATTGGACAGAAGCCCCCAACAAGAATCCCTAGAATCAATTTAAAAGGATTTTTAAAATAAAATAAGATAGAGGAAAATGTGGGACAAGAAATGAGAGTGATTAAAGAAAATTATGAAAATAAAGTCAACAGATTGTCAAAAGAGACACAAAAAAATACCAAAGAAAATAACAACTTAAAAAGCAGAATTGGCCACATGGAAAAAGAGATACAAAAGCTCTCTGAAGAAAATTATTCCTTAAAAATTAGAATTGGGCAAATGGAAGATAATGATTTCATAAGAAATCAAGAAACAAATAAAGCAAAGTTAAAAAAAAAATAAAAGAAAATGTGAAATGTCTCACTGCAAAAATAACGGACCTGGAAAATAGATCCAGGAGATCATTTAAGAATTATTGGACTACCTGAAAGTTGTGTTTTACAAAAGAAAAAAAGAGCCTAGATGTCATCTTTCAAGAAATTATTAAGGAAAACTACCTTGATTTCCTAGAACCAGAGGGTAAAATAGAAATTGAAAGAATCCTGTGATCACCTTCTGAAAGAGATACCAAAATGAAAACACCCAGGGATATCATAGTCAAATTCCAGAGCTCCCAGGTCAAGGAGAAAACATTTCAAGCGGCTAAAAAGAAACAATTAAAAAATTGTGGAGCCACAATCAGGATCACACAAGAACTAGCAGTTTACACATTAGAGGAGTGGAAGACTTAGACTATGATATTCAAGAAGGCAAAGGACCTAGCATTAAAAACAAGAATCACTTCCCCAATAAAATTGAATATAATCCTTCAGGGAAAAAATCATGAAAATAGAGATTAATGAAATTGAAAGTAAAAAACTCAAACATTGAATTAATAAATAAAATTAGGAGCTGTTTATGTGGAGAAAGGAACCCAATAAAATAGATAAACCATTGGTTAAATTGATTAAAAAAAAAAGAAAAGAAAATCACCAGTTTTAAAAATGAAAAAGGATATATTACTATCACTAAAGAAAAAATTAAAACAATTATTAGGAGCTACTTTGCCCAATTACATGTCAACAAATCTGAAAATCTTTTAAAAATGTAAATTGCCCAGATTAACAGAAGAGCAAATAAAATATTAAAAAACCCTATCTTAGAAAAATAAATTTAACAAGTCATAAATGTGCTCCCTAGGAAAAAATTTACAGAACCAGATGGTTTCACAAGTGAATTCTCCCAAGCATTTAAAGAAGAATGAATTCCAATACTATATAAACTATTTGGAAAAATAGGCAAAGAAAGAGTTCTACCAAATGTTACACAAGTATGATTCTGATACCTAAATCAGGAAGAGCAAAAATAGAGAAAGAAAACTATAGAACAATTTCCCTAATGACTATTCATGCAAAAATTTTAAATAAAATACTAGCAAGGAAATTACAGCAATATATCAAAAAGATCACATGCTGTGACCAGGTGGAATTTATATCAGGAATGCAGGACTGGTTCAATATTAGGAAAACTATTAGCATAATTGACCATATGAATAATAAAACCAACAAAAATTGTATATTTATCTTGATAGATGTAGAAAAAGCTTTTTGATAAAATGACACCCATTCCTGTGGAGAGGAAAACAAAAACAACCAGGAAGCACAGGAATAAATGGAGCTTTCCTTAAAATAATAAGCAATATCTGTATAAAACCATCAGCCAGCTTTATCTGTAATGGGAATAGGCTATCAGCTTTCTCCATAAGATTAAGGGTGAAGCAAGAATGCTCATTATCACCACAAGTATTCACTATCATGCTAGCAATGCTAGCTATAGCAGTAAGAGAAGAAAAAGAAATACAGGGAATCAGAATAAGTAATGGGGAAACAAAGATATCACTCTTTGCTGATGATATGATGGTATACTTAGGCAATTCTAGAATTTCAACTAAAAACTAGTTGAAACAATTAACAACTTAAGCAAAGTTGCAGGATGTAAACCAAACACACATAAATTATCAGCATTTCTATATATTTCCAAGAAAGTCCAGCAGCAAGAGATAGAAAGAGAAATTTCATTTAAAATAACTGTAGACAACATAAAATACTTGGGAGTCTATCTGCTAAGACAAACCCAGGAACTATATGAACACAATTACAAAAGACCCTTCACACAAATAAAAACAGATCTACACAGAGAAATATTAGTTGCTCAGGGTAGGATAAGCTGATATAATAAAAATATAAGTTCTCACTGAATTAAAATACTTATTCAGTGTCATAGCAAACTACCAAAAATTATTTTATAGAGCTAGAAAAAATAAGAAAATTCATCTGGAAGAACAAAAGGTCAAGAATATAAAGGGAATTAATGAAAAAAGTGTGAAAGAAGGTGGTTAAGGATTTCAAATCATATTATAAAATGGTAATCAATGAAAACAATCTGATACTGGTCAAGAAATAGAGAGGTGGACCAGAGGAATAGATTAATTGCACAAAACAGAGTAAATTACCATAGTAGTCTGTTATTTGATAAACCCAAAGATTCAATCATTTTGGGACAATAACTCATTATTTTTCAAAAGTTGCTGAGAAAACTGCAATGCAATTTGGCAGAAACTAGGTATAAAGCAATATTTCACATTACATAGGGAGATAAAATCAAAATGAGTACATGATTTAGGCAAAGGGTGAAATCATAAGCAAATTAGGAGCACAGTGAATATTTTACCTCTTGGACCTATGGATAATAGAGGAATTTATTATGAAACAAGAGATAGAGTGGATCTTGGAAAGCAAAATAGAGAATTTTGATTACATTAAATTAAAAAAAGGTTTTGCACAAACAAAATCAATGCAGCCAAGATTAGAGTAAAAAGCAAGAAACTGGGAAAGAATTTTTTACAGAAAATTTCTCTGATAAAGGCCTTATTTCTCAAACATATAGGAAACTGAATCAAATTTATAAAAATATGAGTCATTCCCCAATTGATAAATGGTCAAAGTATATGAATCAATCATTTTCAGATGAAGAAATCAAAGCTATCTATAGTCATCTATCTATCTGTCTTTCTGTCTGTCTGTCTATCTCTCTATCTTAATATATGTATATATACATATACATACATATTTAAATCATATCTATCTATCTAATAACTCTGAGGCACTACCTCACATCTGTCAGATTGGATAATATGGCAAGAAAAGAAAGTGATAAATGATGAAAGAGATGTGGGGAAATTGGGGTACTAATGTACTGTTGGTGGATTTGTGATCTAATCCAACCATTCTGGAGAGCAATTTGGAACTTTGCCCAAAGGGCTGTAAAACTGTACATATCCTTTGATCCAGCAATACCACTACTAGGTATGTTTCACAAAAAGATAAAAGAAAAGGGAAAAGGACCTATACATACAAAAATATTTATAGCAGTCCTTTTTGTGATGGCAAAAATTGGAAATTGAGTGACTGCTCTTCAACTGGGGAATGGCTGAGCAATTTGTGTCAGATTACTATGAGGGAGCACTCTTGTGCTATAAGAAATGATGAGCAAGATGGATTAAAAAAAAAAGCCTGGGAGAACTTAGATGGATTGACGCTGAATGAAGTGAACAGAACCAGGAGAACACTGGAGACAGTAACAGAAATGTTGTAAGCATGACCTATTGTGAAAGACTGAGCAATACAACGATTTACGCTAATTCCAAAGGATTTAAGATGAAAAATGCTGTATACCTCCAGATAGATAGTTGAGTTTGAGTGAAAATTGAAGCATAATTTTTTTCACTTTTTTTGTTTTGTTTTTTGCAACATGGCTAATATGTTTTGCATGGGTCTACATGTATAATAGTGCATTTCTTGCCTTCTTCATGGATGAGAGAAGAGTAGAATGGAGAGATTTCAAACTCAATTTTTTTAAAATGCTAAAATAAGTAAATAACAAATTTGGGAAGAGTAAGAAAAAGAAATGTCAATAACTCTTTAGAAATTTTGTTGCAAATCTGTAAGCTTCAGGACACCAATTTTATCTTCATATATGATTTTTTTTTCTTTTTTATATAGGTATATTGGAACATAGCTTGCATACCTATTAGTACTGCCTTCTAGCTTCTTTTAGGAATTTTTTTGTGTCAACTAACTAAATAAACTTACTAACTACAAATTCATTTTTGGCTTGATCTGGACCTGAGATTTCATCAATGGAAGTGTCAGGAAGCCTGTTTTAAAGCCTATTCTCTTCAAAGTATCTCTACCATTTTTACGAAGCTTAACATTAACAACTGTGTTCACAGAGAGTCTCTGGGCTGCAGGTCAAATGTAGTACCAGTGGTAGATATGTTTCTCACTTGCCATTCCATCTTCCTTGAAAAACATTTCAGTTTCTAAGGCTATACTTCAGTGCCAGTTAACCACCATCCTTTGACTTCTACTAGAAATAAAATATATGACAGTCAACTTCCTGCTAGCCAGCCCAGTCCTGGAAGATAGCACACTGACGCACAAAGAGGTGTAAGCCATTCACCAGGTCATTAATAACTGCTGGGAGGTCATTTCCACAATCAGGGTAGATTTGTGAGGTCCTCATGGTACCACATGCTGCTGTTATGATTTACTGTTTCTGTAAGACTCTGTTGTAAAGTTCCAGAGCTAAAAGACAAAATACCACTGTGTGAAAAGACATGACAAAGGTATTGCCCCTGGGATAGATGCCTTAAAATAAAAGGCTGTTGAAACCATCAAGACCTACAACCAAAAGATTATATAATAATTATAGGGCAGCTAAGAATTTAGTACAATATAGTGTTGAATCCAGGAAAGAATCTCAGATTTAGGGTCAGAGGACTTGGGTTAAAATCCTAACTCTTGAACTTGAAAAAATAAGTTCACCCCTCTGAACTTCAGTGTACTCATTTGTAAAATGAGGACAGGAGATGAAATTACCTTTAAGCTTACCTTGCAGCTCTAAATATAAGATCCTATGAATGTAAGTTGAAAGGTACACAATAGGCTTAAAAAAAGATTTATCCTTTTTGTTTTTCCATTATAGTCATCTTTGGCCTTATGATTTCCCAGCCTTCAAGACCATATCTCAGCTACAATCTCAGATTGGAAACTCCCTCAGGATCTAAAACCTTATCACTATAGAACATCCATCCTCCCCTGTGTTCTTCTCACCCTTGAATATCCTTCTGCTGTGTCAATCCCCTTCTCTCATTGAGCAGACTGCTCAGCCTTCATTCCCCTCCCAGATTTACTTCTGACTTTGTAGACTTCCACAGCATGCCTCAGCTGCAATCACCTTCCCTCAGCATGTATAGCCTTCTCACTTTGGAATGTGTAGTTTTCCTTTTACTATTGGTGACTCCCTCTCAGGGCCTCCATTTTAGAGGGTGGCCCAGGCTGGTCAAATTTCATTACCTTCCTGGTTTTCTGGATTTCAACACCATGCCCTTAGCTGGTACCTTAACTCCACCCCCGGCTTTCTTTTGGACCTCCCTGGCCCCCCCACCCCCAATTAGTATATAAGCCCCATGAGGGCAGGGACTGTTTTTCTTTTTGCTTTCTTTTGTGTCCTCAGCATTTAGCACAGTTCCTCACACATAGTAAATGCTTAATAAATGCTTGTTTTCTGTTGGGTAGTTGCCATATGGCACCACTCCTCCTCCCATTTACTTCCCTCTCACCCCAACTAAATCTCTCTTTGTACTGAAAAATGGTCATGCAATTTAGTAAAACAAACAAACAAACAAAACCAAAAAAAAACTTATAGAAGAATTATATCAGACAATATATACACCTTTCTGCCCTTGTCCTCTGCTGCTTCTGTGACAGGAAGGGGAGTTAAGTTATATGTTCTCCAGGATTAGGAATGTTTATTAGAATTTCCCAGAGTTCAACTTCCTACTAGCATTCTTTTCATTTACATTGTTGTAATTATTGGGTACAACATTCTTTTGGTTTTGCTCACTTGATCCTGCTTCAGCTCATAGAAATCTGGAAAACCAAATTTTGTTCACAAAGATTATCTGCATTTTAAGAGGAAAGACAAAAGGGGAAGTATGATGTGATCAAGTCTATGCAATTTAGTCTATGGTTTGGCCCATACTCAGTGCATGCACAGCCTAACATAGATTGGCTTCAATCACAGAAGACTTTTAAAGTCATAATGTCCTGTCTATTATTTTAATTTAATTCTTCCTTTAGGTGTGTGTTTGTGTGTATGTGCGTGTGTGTGTAACAGTGAATTACTAAGTGAATTATTAAATAAATAACACATTTAACACATTGTTTTCAGAATTTGATGGCATAAACCTGGAGATCCAGTGGCCCACTGTATAGGGGTAAGCTAAAGTGAAAAGCTAAATGGGGGTAAAAGGGAGTTATAAGTTGATTTTACAGATATTGCTAAAAGAAAATTTAAGTACAGTTTCTCTTTGCCCAGGGTTCATGTTTGTTTTTCAATTCCTGTGTTTCTAACTTTTATCTCAAATCTAACAAATGACTAAATAGGTTTGTCTGGAGGCAGTGACAAGGTGGGGGGTGAGATGGAAGCATGAAAAAACTGGCAAGAGCTCAAAAAAAGGAAAATGGAAAATCTAACCTATAATGAACAAGCCCAACAGCTACCATTAAAACAATCTTATTCATTTAAGGAAAGTGATGATTGTGGTACAGAAACAGTGACTAGGAAGACAGACTAGGGGCAATGGAAAGGGTACTGAAGTCTGAGGATCTGAGTTTGAATCTTGGCGCTGTCAGATCTAAATCTGTGATCCTATGAATTAGAAACCCAGTCTTAGGAGGAGTAATTCAGAGAACTTAGGCTCAGAGAAGAGGGGGGAATATAACCTAGAGAGGATATGATAATTCTTCTTAAATATCATGAGATATTTGGAAGGCTATCTTATGGGGAAAAAGAAAAGTATTAAATGTATTCTATGTTCTAATTTTGCCTTATTGCATAAGGGAGAACTGGAGCCAATAGATGGAAGATACAGTGAGGGAGATTTTGGTTCCACATGAGGAAGAATATTCTAACATTCAGTGTCCAGTATTGAAATTGATTTGCTCAAAGCTAGTGATTCCCTGTTACTAAAGGTGTTTAGGCAAATTGGATGAGTAATTGAGATGTAGTAGAGCAAATCACTGCTTTGAGCATGGAGTTAAATCATATGAACCCCAAGGCCCTTTCCAACACTTAAATCATTTTAAAAAGATTAATTAATTAATTAATTTTTAGTTTTCAAGATTCACTTTTATAAGGTTTTGAGTTCCAAAGTGTTCCCCCTCCTTTTCTTTCCCCCTCCATGTAAAGCCAACCACAAGCAGTTTTCCAGAGGACTGCTGCTGTGAACACCTTTCAAGGTTTTGATTATATAGTATAGCAAACTCTCTATTTATTCGATAACAAATCAGAGCAAAACATTCACAGAAAATCAAGGTACTGCATTCACAATGTTACAACTTATTATAGAAAATCAAAATACAGTATTGACTATGTCACAACTCAATAAGTTATCACTAAAATGGCCACATAGTTTTCACCAAATGGTCACATAGTTTTGAAAAAAGGCTTTCCTCCTTAAACATCACAAAGTACAAAAGTCAAAGTTCTCCACCCATGGAGTGCAATGAAGTTACAACTTCAACAGTCACTACTCAGTACCCTCTTAAGGGGTAGTGGAAAATACAAAAGCCATCTGCCCCTAGGTCACAAGTAAATTACAATTTCATCAGTCACTACTTAGTCACTTTCATCAGTCGCTACTTGGTACCCATGGAGAGGTCTTTTCATCTTGATTCAGAGCAGGCTTTCAGCTCCCATGGTTCTTCTTCCATGATCCCAGCTTCTTCCCAAATCTAACCAACTGCCGCCTGAGTTCAAAGGGAGACAGCTCCCAGCTCCTTGACCAGCTCTCCGTGCAGTTGCTGCTCCACATTGGGGCTCACAGTGTCCAGTCCATCTCAAATCCTTCACAGTCTCTTTTCCTGGGAAGACAAGGCTTAACAAAGCCACAAGAACATTCATGCACTTTAACAAATTTACAACAACATTTGTACAAAGTACCAGCACCGCAGTCATGCTTCCTCAGTCTTCTACAGCTCTAGCTGGCCCTCAGAAGTCTTCAGGACCATAAGTTCCATTCTTAAAATCAAAATCACTTTATCCAGGTTCCATGTGGCTTACTCCAAGAAATTCTGTGTCAGTTCTCAATTCACATTCCTCTTCTCAGTTCTTCTCAATTCTTAGTTCATTCTTCAGTCCAGCAACAGCTGCTCTTCCTCCATGATGCTTACCCCAGGAAATTCTGACTGTCCAGGTTGTGCTCTTCCTTAAATATGGTATAGCTCCTCTCTGCTCAGCCCTTTCCTGTTACTTCAGCAGCAGGGGCTCCCTGTTTAGCCCCTTCCTGTCACATCAGCAACAGGGGATCATACCTTCTGTTTCTTTAACAGAGACTTAATTTGAAACTAGGTGCTAAGTACCTCTTAGCTTGGCAATACAAAGGGATTTTCAAATTTCATTACTATTACACTCCCCAAGAGGGTATGTAATCTGATATAGGCCATACATGTACAATCATATTAAACATATTTCTACCTTAGTCATGTTGTGAAAGAAGAATCAGAACAAAAAGGAAAAACCATGAGAAAGAAAAACAAATTAAAAAAAGAGAAAATAGTATGCTTTGATATGGTTCAGACTCCATAGTTCTTTCTCTGGATGTGGATAACGTTTTCCATCATGGGTCTTTTGGAATTGTATTGCTTAGAAGAGCTAAGTCTATCAAAGTTGGTCATCACATAATCCAACACATCAATTCTAAGAGTCTAAGCTCAAGGCATGATCTGATGGTTGTTTTGTTTAGGTGCCGAAGTAAATAGCATATACATAGTGATTTGAGAGTTATGATATGTAGGCACAGAAGGGTACTGCGAGATAACATAAAAGGACATAGTAAGAGAAATAATTACAGACAGGACTTTTGTTTTCTAAAGTACTATTTAGAATTGTGACATCCTCATTGTACTACATCCATGTTGTTATGTTTCACTGTTTCCTGTAAGACTCTGTTGTAAAGTTCCAGAACTGTAAGACAAAATTCTCTCATGGGGAAAAAAATGAAAATGTCATTGCCCTAGGGACCCTAAAACCTTATGTAGTACCCCCTCTGGGCTGCTCTTCCTACATGCAATTGCATTGAGCAGGTCCCTAGAGTAGGCCTACTACTCACTAGTTTCAGGGTTGTATTAGGTAGCCCTGAGAAGCTGGGTTTTTAATAGTATTGTTTATAAGCCCCCACCATTGTGCTCCCCATTACAATCAACAAGTTAAACTCCATTAGCTTTTAGAAAAGGAATTAACTAAGAAGGTATAGCAAGAAAAGGTGATACAAAACTTTCCCCAAACTAGTGAGTATACCATCCCCTACTATGTACAAGTTCTCTGGGGAGATTGGATTAAAACTTAAAGTACATTGATGGTAAGGCATATATGCAGAGAACACATATGACAAGAGAGTACCTCTTGACTTCTGGCAGTAAGAGTCCTTTTCTCCCTTCTTGGAGCCTCATGGAATTCCCATTGGGTGTAGTCCATTGTTGGATGAATCACCATGGCTCTGCTGGACCAGGCACATTGCTTAATAAGTGAGCTGGTTCAATAGAACTTGGCTACTAGGCTGGACAAGTAAGATTATCTGACCATTGAGTATGCCCCCCCCCCACCCCGCTCAGTTGCTGTGCTCTAGACCAGTCTACTGTATCTCTGCAGTTTTATCAAACTTTATGATGACTGTGAGGTCACTGCTTAGGCAAATCTCTCTGAAAATTGGGGCTCAGTCACCTCCCAACTCCTAAGGGTACTGTTACTGGCACTGATTGACTTGACTACTGATAGTTATCACTGCTGGGACCTTAGGATTGTGAGGTCCTCATGGTACTATATGGACCTTAAGATCTCCTGTCATTAGAAAGTTACTGCCCAGACAGTTATACCTTGTGATACTTTTTCACCTAAAATCAGAGAAGAATCATAAAAAGAGTTTGAGCTGTCATTACCATGTGGGAGAGAGGGAGCCTCCCTTCACCTCCCCAGCTCTCAGGACAACCTCAAAGTAGTTTTGCCTTACTTGAAGCTGCCAAGGAAAGATAGCAAGGGGCAGGGTGGAGACCCTTTTATATACCTTAGGCCATCTGTTTTTCTAGCTCAACTACCAATTAGAGGAGTTTTCATTATCATGCAGTTTTAGTTCTTCTACATTGCATGGTCAGAAACAGGCTCCTCTCAACTTTTCATGTAGTCACTTGGTCTGGAATGAGGCAGTAGAATATGTGAATATGCTCAAAGGATTGACGTGCATGCCCCTCCCCCCCTCCAGTACTTCCCATTCCAATTGGTCAGTCAACATTCCCATTATACTTAAAAGAAAAGTTCTACACATGGATCTGTAAAAACGCACATAGAGTCATATCAAAATAATGCAATTAAAGCAATGTATATGTTCAGATCTGTACAATGCCTTGAAAAGTGAAAGTTTGCTAAACATCCAGCACAAAAAACTATAGGATCTTTGAATTATGGATTCAATGAGTTTATGATATGGATGTCCAATATTCCTGGTTTCCAGATTTTTGGTGCTTATTGATATAATATGCAGGGTGACAGATTAATTTTTTCCCCTTTAAATCAAGAGGTTTTTATCTTCTCACAGATGTAGTCATCACATCTTTTTTTTGAAAATTCAAAGCTATACTAGGTCAGTGTTGATCAGTGGTATTTGTTTTCATATTAGGTTTGGCACCACAGAAAATAATCAAACATTATGTGCCTTTTTTATCATGCAAAATGGAATGCCAACAAACCTGAATCATACCCCCCTTTTAAGCAGATATATTCACTGTTGTTGTTCAGTCATTTCAGTTGTGACTCCATTTTAGGATTTTCTTGCCAAAGATGCTGGAGTAGTTTGCCATTTCCTTCTCCAGCTCAATTTACAGATGAGGAAACTAAGGCAAGCAGTGTTAAGCTACTTGCTTAGGACACACAATAATTGAGGTTGGATTTGAATTTGGGTCTTCCTGACCCCAGGCCCAGAATTCAATCCCCTGTGCCACCTAGTTGCCCCTATTCACTCTAGAAAAGTCTTATTAAGAAATGCTCATCTACATTTTAATCATCTCCCACCAGTATACCTTCACTAGCACCTCTCCTTCACTCTACATCAATCTTCTTTCATTCCACTGTGACTCCTATATCATGTTCAAACACTTGGTTCTAATTCTATAGGTTCTGCTGTACTGGCCTCCTGTCTATAAAATGCTCATTACTTTTGCAAACTTTTAATTTTATCCCTATGTCCTCTGACCAGTCTATTACTATCATTCTGTTTTGTTCCTTTTCTTACTGTTTCTTCTTTTCCTTTCACTTTGGGAAATAACCTAGATTTACTAACCATGACAATTTCCTTTCCTTTCCTTGTGTACTCAAATACTTCTGTCTCTCCTGAAAAAAGTCTTTTGTGGACATTCACATTCTCTGCTCCCTCCAACCCCCATTGTTATGTCAGTGGAATCTCCCAGACTTTTCCTACCAAGAAAGGCTATATTCATACTGCGAACTTTTATATTTTTTCACTTTATTAACTCTGGCATGATCTTAAATTTAAAAAATTTCCTTAAAATTAAAAAAAATCTTTATTGACATATTTTGTTTTTACATAACTTTCATTTCCAAAGAAATCTTTTTCTTCTCACCTGAAAGTCAAACCGAAGAATAAAAAAATAAAGAGAAGAAAAAAACAGGTTAGTAAAACTAATCAATATATCAACTAAGTTTCATTAGTATATACTGTGCTTCACACATACAAGGAGGCACATTTCCTTATCTCTTCTTCTGAGTAAACTAGATCATAATTACCCAGAGTTCAGATTTGTTGTTCTTGTTGTAGTTCTTTTGTAGTTTACATTGTTGCAATTATGTTGTATATTGTTTACCAAACTTCACTTACTTCACACTTATCAATTCATTTAAATCCTCTGCTTCTCTGAATTCTTCATATTCATCATTTGTTATGGTATGTTGCTCTTCAGTGGTGTCTGACTCTTCGTGACCCCATTTGAGCTTTTCTTGGCACAGATATTGAAGTGGTTTTCCATTTCCTTCTCCAGGTCATTTTACAGATGAGGAGACTGAGGCAAACAGGGTTAAGTGACTTGCCTAGGACCACACAAGTAATAAGTATCTGAAGCCACATTTGAACTCAGATTTTCCTGATTCTAGGCCCAGCACTCTATCCAATGCACTATCAAGCTTCCCTTCTTACTATATAGTAACTCTCAGTATCACAATTTGATTAGCAATTCCTCAATTGATTGATATCTACTTTGTTCCCGGTTCTTTGCTATTACGAAAAAATATGCTGTAATGAATAATTATATGTACATGGGACTTTTCTGTCTTGACCTTATATTCCTAACAGTGGGACTCTCTGGTCAAGGGGTATGAACATTTTAGTCACTTTCTTAACAATAATACTCAATTGTTTTATAATAGCAATTCACAGGTGTACCTACAGTGTTTTTGCCCCACTAATTAAATTGCTGCAAGTCTGTGTGTGTGTGAAGATCACATGTTTCTCCTCACTCATTACAATGATAATAAAAAAGCTTTATGCTAGAATATTAGTAGGTCCAGCTCTGAGCAAAATTACAAAAATAGGCCAAATTTGTCTTTGATAGTCCTTATCTTTCCCTATTTTGTATCTTTCCCACTCCTGAAAGTACTTCCTACCTCCCATATTTTGAGACTACTCTATTTGAAATATTCCTATAAATTTGTTTATAGTTAGATGATAAAGGCTTAATATATTAACCCTTTTAGGAGTACCTGTATTTAAAATGACTAGTGCTGAGGGACAAGTAATGCTTAACTTAAAAGAATTAATTTCTAACAGTGGGATTACAGACATGGGGATAGTTGTGGTAATGGGAAGGTGGGTTTATTCCATTTACTCATTGATTCTTTCAGCAAACATTTATTCAGGGCCCAATGCTTACAAATGCTCTATGTAGAGCCTTAGGCATTGATATACAGATAGAAAAAATGCAATTCTAAGCCTGAAGTATGAAGGAGATGGATATTTATCGCGATAAATAAATATAAAATACTTGAGGATTGAAAGGCTATTGAGGTCAGAGGAGGGAAATGGCCATGAGTGGGGCAAATCAGGAAAGGATTCTTGAGAGAGATAGTATTTGAGGTGGACCTTTAAGAATGGATAGAGATATAGACAAGGAGAGGCAGGTGGAGATGGAATAAGGGGAAAAAGGCCACTGGTACAGTAAAATATATTACAGATTAGGGAGTGGTAGAAAAAACCAGTTTGATGGGAGTATGGAATATGAAAAGAGAATCATTATATGGGAGAAATAGCACATTCAATTCAACAAATATTTAATGAGTGCCATTTTAGTAAGTACTAGACCCAAGGGATACAAAATAGTTTCTGCTGTGAAGTACCTTTCATTTTAGAGGATCCACTTCTTATCTCTGGGGTAATTGTGGTATAGGGAAGGAAACAGATACCTGGGAAGTCTGTGCCTTTACAGGAAAGATGACTGCAAAGCCTTGGACTAGAAGCACAAACACCTAGGTATGCCTATGAGGAAAGGTAAGTGCAGCTGAAGATTATTCAAACAAAGTGGCTGTTAAGTGACCTTGGTTGATACTAGAGGCTGGGGACTCAACTTAAAACCTGCTGCCTGTTCTTGAGGAGTAAGTTATTGTAGAGAAATGTGGTTGGCTCTCCAGGAAAAAAGAAATGCTAGAGTGGGAAGCCAGGGGTCCCCAATATACTATGTTTCACACATACAAGGAGGTACATTTCCTCATCTCTTCTTCTAGGTCAAACTAGATCATTATAATTGCCCAGAGTTGACTTTTGTTTTTCTTGTTGTAGTTCCTTTGTAGTTTACATTGTGGCAGTTATATTGTATATTGTTTTCCAGACTTTGCTTACTTCACATTGTAACTGTTCATTTAAATCTTCTTCTGCTTCTCTGAATTCTTCACATTCATCATTTCTTATGGTATGTTGACATTCAGTCATCAAGGCCTATCCCTTTTACCTCTGTAAAATTTCATGAATGAGGCTTATCTTCACTACCATCCCATTCCCTCATCTGATTCAATTTTGCTTCTGTGGAAACTGTCTGTTTTGGTTTAGATGCCAGAAACAGTGTCCAAGATTGCATTTGTTTGTGTATTCCTGGGGTCAGATAGAACTGGAGAACAGGCCTAAAATCAGTCAAATTAGGTGAATTTTGCTATTATTTTTATATTATCTATAATTCTATCTATTATATCCATAATGTATTTATTATATCTATAAATATCTATTATATTATCTATAAAATATTTTAGTAGTTTGATATAGCACTGAATAAGTAAGTTAATTAGAGAGAATTTTCATTTTTATTATATTGACTTGACCTTCCCAGGAGCAAGCGATATTTTTTTCAGTTGTTTAGATATGATTTTATTTATATAAAAAGTGTTTTGTAATTGTGTTCATATAGTTCCTGGGTTTGTTTTGGCAGGTTGTCTCACAAGTATTTTATATTGTCTACAGTTACTTTAAATGACATTTCTCTTTCTATCTCTTGCTGCTAGACTTTGTTGGTCATATATAGAAATGGTAATGATTCATGTGGGTTTATTTTATACCCTTCAACTTTGCTAAAGTTGTTAATTATTTCAAGTGGTTTTTAAAAGTTGATTATTTAGGATTCTGTAAGTATAACATCATATCATCTGCAAAGAGTGATAGTTGTGTTTCCTCACTGCTTATTCTAATTCTTTCAATTTCTTTTTCTTCTCTTATTGCTATAGCTAGCATTTCTAGTACAATATTGAAAAACAGTGGTAATAATAAATTAGCCAGATGAGGAAGGAAGGCATTGTTGATAGAGATTAGCCTCAGACTAGTCTAGTTTTCCTCACATTTTAGGATACTTTTTCAAAGTGCTATCATTTTATTTTGGATATGGTGCCAGGGAAGAAGTAAACAACCTCACATTGTTAGATTAATTCAGTTCAATACAATTCAGTAGTCATTTATTGAGAACCTATTACATACATGCCAGGGCCTTGTGGAATTAAACAAAAATAATTCCTGTCCTCAAGGAGCTTATGTCTTTTCTGTAGGTAAACAGCTTTTACATCAGATAGGCTGATACAAAATAGATAGAGAGTAAATATAAAGTAAGTGTAGGGCAGGGGTAAAGAAGCTGGGAAGGGGTTTCAGAAAGAAAGGTCTTTTGTAGGTGATAACAATTGAACTAAGTCCTGAAGGAAGGCAAGGATTCTATGAGGCAGAGGTGAGATAGGATGACATTTCAGGCCTGGGATACAATGCACTTAAAAGGATGGAGACAAGAGATGGGATGTCATTTTGGGAGACTAGCAAGTAGACCAATTTGGCAGTAACAAAGAGTGTATGAAGGAGACTCAGCCCCTGTGATTTTCAATGGGAAGCACACTTGAATATGTCAGGTTGGGTGAAAACAAATTAGGGGTGGGAGAGGGGGCATTTGCTGTAAGGGAGTAAGGCATCAATCCCTCATTACATAGGAAAAAAGCTTGGAAAGTAATTTGCTCTTCAAGTAGGCTGACATCACCAACAATTTTATGAGCCACAGTGAGAATCATTGTGTACATGTAACCTTCAGAAAGTCCCAGTGGGTACTGATTCATGGTAATTTAGGGAGTTAGCTGTAACTAGCTGAAGGCCATTCAAAGCATAGCTGTGTAAGCTCCAGGGGCCTTGTTGCTCCTTGTTACTGGGGCCCTAAGGTCAACCTTGATGTTTAGACTTATTTATAGATGTAGAATTTCTCTGAAGCATTAATGATAGTATGTTATTTTATGATAAGGTGATCTGGCAGGTTCTTCACCTTTGTGTACATTATACCCCAAATACAATTAAAACAACAACAACAGCAAAAATCTTTGTATTCTCAGCAATAAACATAATACCTTGCATATGTTTGTTGCCTAATAAATGTTTGTTGAATTAAACGGAAGATCCTAGACATAGTTAATTGCTCTTCTTTTTGGCTGGTGAATCCTGCCCGTGCACATCATTTATCTATATGATAGAATAACAGCAATATTTATAAATAGAAAATTTTTAAAACTTGACCTCATTTGACAAATGTGATAACTCTGTGACTAGGGGCTATTGGTATTCCCATTTTACAGATGAGGAAATTGAAATTGAGAGAGATTAAATGATTTGCCCAGGGTCATACAGCTCATGTATGACCCAGTGAGCTTTAAAATCTAAGTCTTTCTCATTCTGAATGGAAGCATAAGGTTCAATTTCCTTGCTTATTCTTTCTTACCTCTCAAAACAAGATCTCCCTTCACATCACAGGATTTGAGGGACATCATATTTGCTCTGATAGACTGGGCCTCAATGAATTTAAGAGTATTGGTGGTTCCACCTTCCCCAATCCATATAAAAAGGGGACTCTCAACAAACTTTGGAGCTGCAGAACCCACAAAATGACACAGAGAAGCTAACCTCCCACTGAGGACAGCCCAGCAGTCTGGCAGGAATAGGCCAGCGCAGTGCTCTGGGAGCCACCAGCCAAAGGGACTCCAGATCAGCAGCAGCTGTGGCTGTTTCCAGATTTATCAACACAAAGATGCTAAGGACAAAGTGAGAGGTCAGTACAGTATGGACTTTGGGACCAGTAGTCAGGAGTGCTTCGGCTTCTGCCGCCAGGGTGAGAAGCCATTGAGACTCCTGGCACAGCCAGCACCACATGGCAGCTTCAGCTCCTGGCCTACAGACTGTAGGGGGACCAAGCGACCAGTCTGAGGGGTAATTGCTCTTGCTTTAACCTGCTTGGACCTGGATTGCAGTCTAGGGTGGAGGTCCTGAGGTTTGTGACCAGCTTGCCAGAGCATGTGGAGGCCTCAGAGAGGGCACCCTACTAATACCTCTGGCAGCTGAGAAAACCCCATTGTTTGGGACGAAAGCTCCCTTGTCTGGTGGCAGAGTCCTACTGTGCAAAAAGCCCAAAAGTCAAGTTACTGAGGGCGATATGACCAGAACAAGAAAACAAAACAAACAGAAGATTCCAACATATAGACTCCTATTTTGAGGACAAAAAGGAGCAAAGTATGGAACAGGAGAAAGACAGTGAAGTCAGAACTCCTGCACTAAAAGCTTCAAAGGAAAATATGAGGTGGTTACAGGCCATAGAGGACCTTAAAAAGCAGATAAGAGAAGTGGAGGAAAAATTGGGAACAGAAATGAGAACGATGCAAGAAAATTATGAAATGAGAGTCAACAGCCTGACTGAGGAAAATAACACCTTAAAAAAACAGACTAGCTCAATTGGCAAAAGAGGCTCAAAAAGGCAATGAGGAGAGGAATGCCTTGAAAAGCCGAAATTGCCAGATAGAAAAAGAATCTCAAAAGCTCAATGAGTTGAATATTTCTCTCGGATTTAGATTGGAGCAAAGGGAAGCTAGTGACTTTAAGAGAAATCAAGATGATGTTAAACAGATCCAAACAAATGACAGAATAGAAGGCAATGTGAAATATCTCATGGGAAAACCACTAACCTGGAAAATAGATCCAGGAGAGATAATTGAAAAATTATTGATCTACCTGAGAGCCATGATCAGGGAAAGAACCTAGGAATCATCCTCCAAGAAATTCTCAAGGAAAATTGCCCTGATGTTCTAGAACCAGAAGGCAAAATAGAGGTTGAAAGAATCCACTGATCACCTCCTCAAAAAGATCCCAAAAGAAAACTCCTAGGAATATTATAGCCAGGTTCCAGAATTCCCAGATTAAGGAGAGAATATTACGAGCAGCCAGGAAGAAACAATTTGAATATTGTGGAGACACAATCAGGATAACCCAGGATCTGGCAGCTTCTACATTGAGGGATCAAAGGGCCTGGAATTGGATATTCTAGAGGGCAGAGGAGCTGGGATTAAAACCAAGAAAACTGAGTATCATCTTTCAGGTGAAAATATGGTCTTTCAGTGTAATAGAAGACTTTCAAGCATTCTTAATGAAAAAACCAGAGTTGAACAGAAAATTTGACATCCAGATACAAGAAGCAAGAGAAGCTTGAGAAGGTAAACAGGGAAAAGAAATCATAAGCCACCGATGAAAGTTGAACTATTCATATTCCTGCATGGAAAAATAATAATTGCAATTAATAAAACTTTTCTCAGTATGAAAATAGTTGATGGGTATATATATATATATATATACACACATACACAGACACCCTTCTATGTCGGAGGTTATACGGGCATATGAATACATATGTGAATGTGTGTATATATGTTTACAGGTATACATCGTTAGAAGGCACAGGACCAATTTAATAGGAAGGGATGATACTTAAAAGGGGGAAATAAGAGGTGAGAAAGAAATATATGAGAGGTGATGGAGACAGAATGGGGTAAACTATGTCATAAAGAGGAGGCAAGGGAAGAGTTACAATGGAGGGGAAGAATAGGAAGGCAAACGGGTATGGGTCAACCTTATTCTCACTGAATTTGACTTGGGGAGGGAATGAAATGCACACTAAATAGGGTATCTTACCCTACAGGAGAGTAGGGGGAAGGGGATGAGAGGGGGGAGGGCACGCTGGGGGGGAGGGAAGTTGGAAGCACTCACTTGTGAAAAGAGAGGGGATCAAAGTAGAGAATAGAACAAGTGGGTGGTGGGGTAGGAGGGAGGGAAATATAGTCAGTCTTTTACAATATATCTTCGATGTTAATGTTTTGCATTAGCTACACATGTATAACCTATACTGAATTGCTAATTTTCCTAGTAAGGGTGAGTGACAATTGAGGAAAGGAATGAATCTGGAATTCAAAAATTTAAAACCAAATGTTTAAAATTATATATATATATATATATGTATATATATATATATATATATATATATATATATTTACACACTATTATTAGTACTATCTTAGATGTAATTGAGAAAGAAGATATATAGGCACTGGGGCATAGAGATCCACCATGCCCTACTGAAAAAGTCTAAGGGGGTATGGGAGAAGATATGGGAGAGAGCAGATTGGAGGAGGGGATAGCCTGTGGGACTGCTATTCTGGGATGGTGGGTAGGGGAAAAATGGGGAGAAAATTTGTAACTCAAAATCAGGCAGAAATTAATGATGTAAATCAGAAGTTAATAAAGCATTTGAAAAAAATAAAAATAAAAAAATTTAAAAAAAAAGAGCATTGGTGACAAAATATATATAGTGATCCTCATGGAAATTCAGATTACTAAATCTAATTACTCTTTACATAGAATAAACTAAATTTTAAAGTTTAAGAAAGATGACAGAAAAATAATATAAGAAGTTATGTTTTAGAAAGATTTTATTTCCACTTTATACACAGAAAATGGTCAAAGATAACAAAAAATGGGAATAGTCAATATGGAGAAGCTGTGGAAACACTGATGCACCATTGGTGGAAGTACAAAGTGGTCTAACTACTCTAGATGGAAATTTTCAACTATGCTAAGAAAGTAACCAGGGATTCCTCTATTGGGCACATAACACAAGGATGGTAAAGGCAGAAACTGGGAAATATTTAACAAAATAAATAAAAACACCGTAGAATACAGATGTTAATATGTGATTTTCTAAGTGAGCATGCAGTATTTATGTCTAATTAGTGATGTCTGTTTTAATTTGAAGTTGACACCATTGCCTTATACGACAAAATGTCCCTGGCAACACTTTTTTTTTTGCAATGACAAAGAATTGAAGACAAAATATTTATTGATTGATTGGGAAATAGCTAAACAAATATGGTACAAAGAACACTAGATAAAATATTTTTATTTGATTTAAAGGTGAAAGTAGAGCTACAAAAGAATAGAAATTTATAAAATCAATTTACCATGTCTATGATAAATTACTTATTGTACTAGAGCTTTTATCACTTTAGCATTGACCACAAATTTAAGCCTCCCTAGGCTTTACTTTTGCATTGAAAAAAAGAAGACTTTTAAAAAACAACTTTTTTTTTTCATCACATGATTCCTCTGCTCAAGAATTTATAGTGATTCCCTATTGCTACAACATGGAATCTGTCTTAACTGTATTTTATTTCTCTCTACTCACTAACATATAATGTCCAGCTATCTCTTAGTCCTCAGAACAAGATATTTTTCACATCCCTATTTTGTGCTTTGCCCATATACCCTCCCATTCCTGTTCTTCAAATAGTGAAAAAAAAGTATTGCACCTAGAATTAGTAGAACTTTGCTTGCATCGTGACAGCAACACTTAGAAACTATATGTCTATGAGCAAGTCAGAGAGCAGAGAGTTCGCTAGGCTTGGCATCAGGAGAAACCTAGGTTTCTATAAAGAAACCCACTTTCTATACTCATTGACTTTACAGTCATTTTCTTATCTGCAAAATAGGGATTAAACATTATACTCACCTTCCAGTGTTGTCATGAGGCTCAAATTAGATGTTTGTGAAGTGCTTTGCAAAGCATAAAGCATTATATTCATGTCAACTTTGATTAATAAAATGAGAATTTCACCGTATTTCTTATGTCACAGGGTGTTGTGGGAAAGGCACTCTGGAAACCTTAAAATGCTGTAAAAACATAAATTGTTACCATACCTAAATATTCTCCATGCTTATTAAGAAAAATGCTTTGTCTGATTCCTTCAGCCCTGATTGATTTCTCTCTTCTCTGAGTTATTCTCCTTATAGGGAGAATGATGCTGTTTATAGCTTAGTTATCCTCTAGTGTGCCTAGGTACGTTAGTTTTGTCTCCCAAACCATATGGTGAGCTCTGGGGCAGGGACCATGTCTGATGTTTCTTTGTATTCCTCTCTCCCCAGTTAGTTGCTTAATGAATAATTGATGGATTGATACCTGCCTATGCGTGTTGTGTGCATGTTGGGATTCAGACTAATTAAATTCTCCAGAGGGTTATTAAGTATATGCAAAACTTTTATGAGATGGTGGAATGAATATTTTAAGGGGGTTTTATGATTGGCGATAGAAGGCATAACATATACATTATGAATGGTAAGATATAATAATGCAAAGCAATATGGTGTTGTGAATAAATAACTGGCCTCAAAGTCAGGAAGACCTGGGTTCAAGTGCTGCTTCTGAACCATCCTGGCTGTATGACTCTGGTCTAGTCCCTTGACATCTCAAAACGCCAGGCAGCTCTTTAAGATTGTAAGATGGAAAAGAGGGGTTACCCTGAATTGGAAGGGGGGGTTTCCTCATCTCAATTTCTCCATACCAAATTCTCCATACCAATACCAGTCTCTTCTTCTAAATTTATACATATATATATATACACACACATATATGTATATGTATGCATATGGGTATATATACATACACATATATGTATGCATATAGGTATATATGTATCTCTCTGTATATATATCTTTATGTTTATATAATACTTTATAGTTTATCAAGAATTCTCAGACATATTATTTTACAATTTCTTTATTTCAGTATGTTCATATAGATTCTATGAAGTCATCAGGGGTAGGCAATATAATTAACCTCATTTGACAGATGAGGAAACTGAGACTCAAAAGAAGTGAGTGACTCCTCCAAGGTCACAGAGCTAGCTAGTAAGTCAGGAGTTTTCATTCCAGTTTCATCATTCTTGCAATTCCATCACACAACTGAACTCTGTTCATTCAATTATATCTAGCCACACTTGTGTTATTACTGAACTAACAGAATTGTAGGAGTAAACATAGCCTCTGAACCATTAGACTTTATATTGTTCTTGTGTCCTACACATGTTCCTGAGTGACTGTTCTGAATTATATACAGTTTGTAGTTACATAGTATCATCATTTAAAATGTTATCCTTTGCAAAATCATCATCATCTCAATACTGAAAAGAATGGGAAGACTTATATGAATAGATGTTGAGTGAAGTAAGAAGAACCAGGAAACAAAATCTACAAATGACTATTTTCTTTGCCTTTCTTTGTATCCCAGGGGTTTGGCACAGTGCCTGACACATAGCAGTCAGGAGATACAAAAAAAGCTAAAAGGCAGCCCCTGCTTTCAAGGAGAGCACAGTCTAATGGGAGAGACAACATGAAAACAACTATGAGCAGACAACATATTGAGGATAAATTGAAGATAATCAATGGAAAAGTGAAAGTCACTAGTATTACAGGAAACAATGAAAAACTTCTCAAGGAAAATGGATTTTAGCTGTTAGTTAAAAGTCATGGAGGTTAGGAGGTAGAGAGGCATAAGGAGAGCATTCCAAGCATTGAGAATAGCCGGTGAAAATGCTTGGAGTTTGGAGGTGGTGTGTCTTGTTTAGGGAACAGCAGCAAGTGGACCAGTGTTGCTGGACTGCAGATTACATTGTGGGTGGGGAGTAAGGTGTAAGAATGCTGGAAAGGTAGGAGGGGACAAGTTTGCAAGGGCTTTCATTGCCAAAGAGAAGATCTTCTATGTGCTTAATAAATGCTTATTGACTCGACTTTATCTTTTAAGTGACAAGAACAACAAAAATAATTAACATAGAATATTCTTAAATTATAATGACCAAGCTTGGTCCTGAAGAAAAGACACAGGAATGTGTAGCACATTGCATTTAACACAAGACTTAGTTGATATTTTGCATAGTTTTTGTTGAACAGCTGTATTCTCTTTTGTTATCCATTGTAAGTGATGGCTTTCCGAGATGGGGAGAGGGAAGAGATATATTGAAAAATGCCAGTGATATGACAATCAAAGATAAAAGGGTCATCATCAGCTACAACAATATGCCTGAATAGTATGGCACTGGATTCTGGTGCTACAAAATGATATGATTATGATGGTGGCAGTGGTAACAATAATTAGAAACAATAATAATAACAGCTAGCATTTATATAATGCCTGCTACATGCCAGGCACTGGGCTAAGTTCTCTACAAATGTGTCATATGATAAGATTTCCATCTTATGTTTCTGATCTCTTTGGGACCATTATATATAAAGTGTATAAAAAGATAAATAGATGTAAGTGACTGACATGAAATTAAATAACCTTGCAGTTTCCTAATCCAACTCTAATGACAGTAACAAACTCTAAGATCCTGTGATTCTATGTTAAATGATCCAATAACTGTGTTGTAGAGATAATAAATGCCACAGGCCTTCAAGGGGAAATGCTTCAAGATGTGGGAAAAAACTTAATGGAGAAAATGGACTTAAACATTCATTAAAAAAAATCCTATTAAGTATATGAAATGAGATTAGATAGCAGCCAGAGAAACACCTGTAGAGTTTAGTGGACTGCAAGCCCAAGTGTGATGTAGCCAAGAAATCGACTGCAATCCTGGATTGCATTGAAGGACACATAGCTCCCAGGAAAGAAGAGATGATGGTACTACTACCCAGGGTTTCTTAAATTTTTTCCACTTAAGATCCCTTTTCAAGTTTCAGCAGTGTTAGTTGGTGTTGTGTGGCCTGAGGGCATGAGCAGTGCAAAGTGGGCATGCTCTGTGTTCAGAAGAGGCGACATGGGCAAACTGCCCAAAACACCTCATATTCATTATGTTTGATTTTTAATTAATATTTGGTCATTGCATATTCAGAAACCTTTTACTGTTGCCAAATTTTTTATCACCCCATATGCGGTCATGACCCACAGTTTAAGAAGCACTGCACTATACTATGACCTAGTGTATCAGCAATGCCATATTCACAATGCCTATAGAGATTACAAATATGCTGATATAATTATCCATCACAAAATACGTCAGGTTTGCCATTTGGGGAAATAAACTAGAAAATTTATCAAGATACCAAAAGACTGAGTCCCAAAACCAGAAAGTGAAAGCCATCA
>NW_027187391.1:37504272-37506393 GCF_028583685.1 Petaurus breviceps papuanus
GACCGTTAGCTCGGCTTTTCACTTTCTCTTGCTCTGCTATGTCAGCATGTCCATGGGGCATGGGAGATCTTTAAATCACATAACCCTTACACCTAGTTAGAACATATCTGGAGTATTGTGTTCAGTTATAGGTGCCCCATTTTAGGAATGACAAGCTGGAAATTGGATTGGTAAACTGGAAAGTGCCCAGAAGAAGACAACCAGGATGGTGAACAGCCTAGGGTTCATACCATATAGAGTTCATGATAAAAATAACAATGATATAAATAGTAACTGACATTTCTTTAGTGCTTTAAGATTTATAAAGGATTTTATATATATATATATTATATAACATAAATAATATTATATATAATATAAACAAATATATATATTATATATATATATATATATATATATATATATATATATATATATATATATATATATATATATATATATAAATATTGTGATTGGTGGCTTTAGGGTGCTCGGCACCCCAAAATACCAACATGCCAGGTGCTGCCAAATGAATTTGACTCAAGCCTTCTCTCAGCCAAGTAAAAGAAAATTTATTAAAGATTTGCCATATTGGATAGGCTCTTAAGGAGCCTACACATTTGTGATGCTTGTATTGACAAGTGGACCAAAATAATCTGACACAGACTGAGCCTGAGCTAGATTGAATCTGAGCATATTCATGGAGGCAAGATGGATCTTATATAAAGATTGTGGGAGGGATATAAGAATGGTATAGTAGTTTGGGAGGAGGGGTCTAGGGAGGGTCTTGAGGAGGAGTCTAAGGAGAATCTAGATGGGACTTAGGTCAGATTCCCTGAACCTAGAGAATGGGATTTTGATAGAGGTCAAGGGTAGGAAACAGCTGGAAGCAATCTGCTGGCAATAGACAATGGAGGGCGAGGTTAGTTTAAGGGTAACAGATTTGGTCATAGATGTTTTGAAAGGATCAAGGGTGGGAGGTAGAAGGCTACCTGGAGATAACAGACTGTTATGGCAATAGGAATCTGAAAATCTTCCCTGCCTCTTGGCCCTTTGATAGGCTTAAGTGACTGGAACCTTCCCCGATATGAAAATATTCTCTGCCCCCTAATAGACTGTATGTGGTGACATGGAGCCTGTGGCACAAGGCTTGTTTTTCAGGAATGCCCACACCTTGTTACTTTGTGATTGGGCAGAGGGTCAAGAGGGTTGTGACATTCTCTGAGACAGGAGAAGGCTATATATACCCTGATGTGAGGTTTTGCTTTGGGGTTCAATTTGGGAAGAGTTGTGTGATTTGTCCAGATGAGACTCTGGGTAGCCATTGAGTCCCCCAGCTTTGGTAACTAACAAGGTATGGATATAATGGTCAGATAGCTGGAAGCCCTGTCTGCTGGTCTGTTTCTCTGTATGCTTGTAACTTCTGTTTGTATTCTCTGAATTTCAGGATGTTAACTTTTTCCCCTGAACTAGGTAAATGATAAATGTTTGATTAAAGTAAGAATGTTAACCTATTTTGAGTTGCTTTTCTTTAGAAAAGAAGATCTAAGAACCTGTGCTAATAGCTCTCCTGGGTATGCTAGGGTGCTTGCTGCTACACAGACAATGGGGGGCTAGGCTAGGTTAAGAGTAACAGATTCATTCATATTGATAATGGAAGGTTTTTGGCCTCTGGGGAACTCCAGATCAAGTGGGAAGATTCTAGGGGGTTACCAGAGTCTATACCCCATCATTATCTCATCTGTATCTCATAATAACCCTAAGATGTGAATGCTATAGATTTTCCCCCCTTAATTCCTGTTTTATACATGGTAAAACTGAGGCTCAACCAGTTAAATGACTGTAACAGCAAGCAAAGTAGGATTTTTTTTTTCTGGATTGAGTTTTAGCCAATCCAGTGCCTTTGATTCAGTTTTGCCTTTGATTAAATCAAGAGTCTTTTACTGAATCAAGAAGTCTTTGTTGAATCAAGAGTCTTTGATTGAATCAGTAAGTCTTTGCTGAATCAAGAGTCTTTGATTGAATCAAAAGTCTTTAATTGGAAATGGTATATATTGTATTGCTTGGAGGGAGAGGATGGAATAGGAAGAGAAGCAGAGGAGAGAGAGAGAGAGAGAGAGAGAGAGAGAGAGAGAGAGAGAG
>NW_027187391.1:37506493-37507615 GCF_028583685.1 Petaurus breviceps papuanus
AGAGAGAAAGGGGAGGAGAGAGAGAGAGAGAGAGAGAGAGAGAGAGAAATGAGCACGAGCAGGCCTAGGGGCACTTGCTTGTGGGGAGGCCTAACAGAAAGAATGTCAGCCGCTCTGTCTGTTCTGTGTTAATTCCTCAGACGGAAACCCTGTCTGACCAGGTTCTCACAGATAGTAAGCAGATGAAGTGGACCTTGCTCCTAGGTCTTTCTGATTCCAAGTCTAGCTCTTCCTAGAAAAATGAGGCCCAGCCATAGGAGCTAGGAATGTTCAACTTGGAGAAGGGAAGATTTAGGGTAGACGAGATAGACCTCTTTAAGTAATAGAAAGGCTCTTACCTGGATCAGACTTGTTCCACTTGAGCCCAGAAGGCAGAACTTAGAGCAATGGGTGGATGTTATCAACTATTGTATTTAGACTTTCAATAAGAAAACAAAAAACCCAACAACTTTATGACAACTAGAGTTATACCCAAGTGAAATGTGGTGCTTTTTGAGGTAGTAGCAACTGTTTCATTGGCGGTCTTCACACAGAAGGCAGATGATGACATGTCTAAGAGGTTATGGAATGGGTTCTTTTGAGGTTGGGTTCTACTAGGTGGTCTCTGAATTGCTTTTCAACTCTTAAGTTCTACAATTTTGTGACTTTAGCAGGGTAAAGTATTTTGCATAGTCCAAAACACCATACAAACATCAGGTATTATTACTGGAGATGAGAAAGAATTGGACATGGGTGGTAAAAAAACTGTCTCAGATGGGGCAATGGATGTCTCTTTTAGACTGAAAGAAATAATTGAGCAAATCTCAAAGAAGAGCTGCACTTGTGTCTCTATCATTCTGGGGTCCAAATTTATATCCTAGGGTCTGACATTTATTTGACAAAAATGTCTAGAGAATTGTATTGTTAATATATTGTTAATGGAATGGGAAGATCTTTCTTGCCCATTAATAGGCCTATGTAAGCTGCTTTGAGCCTGAGTCACATGAGCCTGAGTCACATGAAACCTGTGGTGGGAGGAGTTTGCTGAATGGGTGGAGCAGGAAGTGGGACAGTGAGGTGGAGCTGAGAGAGGGAAAGAGAGAGAGAGAGAGAGAGAGAGAGAGAGAGAGAGAGAGAGAGAGA
>NW_027187391.1:37507625-37512040 GCF_028583685.1 Petaurus breviceps papuanus
AGAGAGAGAGAGAGAGAGAGAGAGAGAGAGAGAGAGAGAGAGAGAGAAGGAGGAAGAGGAGGAGGAGGAGGAGGAGGAGACAGAGAGAGGCAGAGTAGCTAGTGTGGGGGGCAATTTCCCTAAGGGACCTTTTGTGGGGAGGCTTCATGGAGAGAAAGCCTGGGGATGGTGGTGCTCCCTGCACTGGTAATGTGTACCAACTTTTTTATTACCATAGTGGATTTGGCTTTCTGGTATATGAATAAATATCTTGGTTTTGCCTTCAAAGAAGAGTCTGCTATATCTTGTGATTCAAACCTGGAAATACACCTGCATACATACATACACACACACACATATATATATATGTGTGTGTGTGTGTATATATATATATATATATAGCGGCTGCTGTAGGTATCACATTGGCAATATAAGAATTACCATGAAGTCTCAAATAATAGTGAGAGCTAGCACTTATGTAACACTTTAAGGTTTGCAAATCACTTTACAAATACTATTTCATTTGATCCCCACAACAGCCCCAGGGGGTAAGTACTACTATTACACTCATTTGGCAAATAAGAAAACTGAGGTGGAGAGAAGTTAAATGCCTTGCCTAAGGTCATAAAGCTATTAAGTGTCTGAGGCCAGATTTGAAATCTAGTTTTCCTGACTTCAGGTCCAGTGCTCTATCCACTGTGACACTCCCTTGCCCTAATGACCTGCCACTTCTTGTGAATATATTCCTTCCCCCACCACCTGCATTCCTTCATCTTGTTTGGAAGAAATGTTCCTTTTGTATTGTCATATTTTCATTTGTAAACTTTCTTCTGCTCCTTCTGGTCTTTTAGGATGCCCTTCTGAGCATCAATCAGTTTATCCATCGGCTGACTCTCATTTCATTTCTCTACCTTAGAGTTACCTCTCTCTCTCTTGAGCACTTTATTGCCATCACATAAATCCATTTTGTTTTCTGGACCTGAGTAAATATTGCTCCCTTTTAACTCATCAGAATAGCTTCTTTCTACTTATATTCACTGCCTTTTGGACACTTAGGCTTTCAGAGTAGTCAGAGCAGGAAGGCAGAAAGGCAAGTTGAGAATAATACTCATAGGAATAAAGAGTTCATTTCCTGTGCTGCCTCTGAAGGCCAGAGAAGTTTCCATGGCTTTGTGTCTACTCTCTGTAATTCTTTACTGAAACATTTTGTTTCTTTCCATACCTTTGATCAAAACAAAAAGGTTGCTTGCTCCATACAAACACTTTTTGAAAACATCAAAGGCAAAGGCTATGTTAGAGAATACAATATAAAGAATATTTACAGTAGATAGTTTGTATACTATTAGGAACTCAGGACGAATAATAGTGAAAGGTTTGCTGGTTTGCTGAGACTACAAAGAAAAACCTGTTTTGGGTGTCTGCTCACTATATAGAGCAGAACATAATAAATACTGTCGGTATTATTCTAGTTTTATGATGGAAGTTCTTAGTTATCTCCAATCCATTATGGATTAAAAAAATGGCAATTTGGGCACATTTGGTAATACTGTTTTGATAGCTGTAGAGGATAATGACCTCTGCTGATTCCACAGCCATGAGTCTGGAAGGAAAGTCCAAATGTCTTGCATTCCTATTCCCCTTTCTAGAGAGTTCTTTCAGAAAGTTGAGGCTCAGAATTTTCAGGAGCAGGAGATGACCACATACAGAAATTCTCATATCCATTCCACTGGCTTTTTTCCTTTTTTGGAGTGGGAAAGGTAGGGCAATTGGGGTTAAGTGACTTGCCCAAGGTCACTTGGCCAGTTTTGTATTAAGTGTCTGAGACTGGATTTGAACTCGGGTCCCCCTGACTCCAGGGCTGGTGTTCTATTTACTGTGCCACCTAGCCACCCCAAGCCAGTCCTTTCTGAACAGGTATATAAGATTCATTTGAGAAGATAGCCAGTGGCTCCCTCAGGTCTGGATTCTCCTAAACTCTGGATTCTCCAACTGCTTCCCCCTTGGCCAAATCTAATGCATAATGCACAACAATCAGTAACAATGTAGTCCTAGGTGGTTTTGTGACAGAGGTGGCTATCATCTGCTCCTTTGCATAAAAGCAATAAATTTTATATAAAACTACAATTGTCTAGTGCCATTATTTTCTGTTGCTCTAGAATAGATATGACTCTATTATCAGAATATCAGTATATCAGTATTATCAGAATATCAGTTCTATTTGTTGATGAATTGCTACTGATAGTAATTTTGGGAGGCTCACTGTATAGTAAATATAGAGTATAAACTTCTTGAGGAAAAACAATCTGCCCTAGGCCTTTTGATAGTAGGCCTAGCAAATGATTCAAAGTTTCATATCTAGCAAGTATTCATTAAAAAATATAACAATGATTTCTCATAGCATAACTATTAAAAAGGTTGCTATAGTGTGTCACAGTCTGAACCTTAACTCTGTTGAGAGATATTTTTCTAAAATGTGTGACCTGGAATGGCCACATCTTTGGGTTGAAGGTAGGCTAAACTTCCTCTTGACTCAGTGATATTACCAGGTCAGGATAATAAAATTTAAAGGATGTGAAAATGTAAAATGGTGATTTTAAAAGATTGTACAAATTCAAAATATGTTATATTTATAGTTTGAAAGTACTTGTACTCCCATAGTAGCATAGAAATAACTCAGCTTAGCACCTAATTAGTAAAAATAATTAGTTAAAGTAAGAAGCTACCAGATGATGCTTCTTCCCCTCAGTGGTTGAAGTCCTTCTCACCTGATAGCAACCTCCCCAGATACATATATTGCTATGTGCTGTGGTCTTTTCTACCAGGGGGCTGGTGTTTTGGTATCTCCCCTGGCACTAAACTGAATTTATCTTAAGTACTACTTTAATTATTTTCATATCATAACTTTCAAAGCTGATTTCAGAGCTCAATTCATGCTGCATACCCTAGATACTCAAATTGCTAGTTTGAGCTCTCTCAGGATATCACTTATACCACTATAAACACAGTTTCCCTAAAGTCTTGTTGAAATTCATCTGTGCTAAGAGTTTGAGGATATACCCTTTCAAGTCAAAAAGCATTTATTATACGCTTACTATGTGCCAGGCATTTTGCTAAACCCTGGGAATATAAATACAGTACAAACAGAAGAAAGACAGCTTACATTCTAATGTGGGAAGACAACACATAAAAAGAAAGTGGAAGAGAAAAGCGAATAAAGGTACCCTGAGTTGAAGCTTTGTAGATAGCCTCAGAAAAGCTAGGAGGGGAATGAAGACATGGCTGTTCTGGGCATCCCCCTCAAAATGGAGGGTCTGGATAGAACCAGCTAATCAGAGAGACATGCTAAAGATGTGAAATCTAGGGTTGGAGGAAGATTCCAGGTTGGAGAGGTATCTGGAGCATTGTAGAGAAAATTCAGGAGGAGAGGACTGAATACATGAATGTAGGGGTGTGTCAATAAATGTTTGAACATTTTTGTGATTTCATGGTGTGGAAAATTCCCAGTGAAGAAAACTCCTTCCACCAATGCAACAAACTAGGGGTGTAGGGGTGGGGGAAGGTATGATGGACACACTTTAAAATTTAATCTATATTAGTAATATTCTCCATCATTTTCCTGAATCAAGAAATCAACACAACAATACATGAAGCCCTAATTTATAGTATTTGCTAAATTCTGAGATGTAGATGCTCATATTGAAAATCTAACAATCATCTCTCACAACAATCAACTTTTATGGTACTACATGTAAAGTCAGGATAATTTCAGTTATATTCTGAAGACCTGAGTGCAGGGGTCTGCTAGAGCCAGCTCAAACTGGCTTGTGAGAACTGATATGTAATATATCTCATATACATACACACAAATACTATATAGATAGTTATGGATGGATATAAATAGAAACATATGAACATACATACATATATCTTATCTAGATAGGTATAAATAAGTAGATATAGTTATACATAGATATAGATATAAATATTTACAAACATCTATATAGATAGATCTGTATATGTATATTTACACTATATAGATAGATAAGATATATAGACAGGCAGATATATAATACACATACACACATATATTGCCACACATACCATATAGATAGATAAGTATAGATAAGTAGATAGATATATTGTTTGTCAGTTCTGTCCAACTTTTGTGACACTATTTGGGGTTTTCTTAGAAATGATACTGGAGTGGTTTGCCATTTCCTTCTCCAGCTCATTCTACAGATGAGGAAAATGGAATAAAAAGGATTAAATTACTTGCCCCGGGTCGCACAGCTAGTAAGTATCTAAGGCCAGATTTGAACTCAGGAAGATGAGACTTCCTGACTCCAGATCTGGTATTCTATCCACTGCATCACCTAGCTGTCCTCAGATAGATAGATAGATAGATAGATAGATAGATAGATAGATAGATAGATAGA
>NW_027187391.1:37512050-37550969 GCF_028583685.1 Petaurus breviceps papuanus
AGATAGATAGATAGATAGATAGATAGATAGATAGATAGATAGATAGAGATATCTATATCTATCTAGATAGATAGACATATACACCATACAGATATAACACAGACACTTTCTACATAGGGAGATATAGATATAGATAGATATTGATAAATATCTGTATATAAACAGGTAAAGATATAGGAGCAAAGATTTAGAGTTGGAAAGATGATCTTAATGTTGATCTAGTCCCTCACATTTAAAAGAAAAAAATTTTTTTTGCCTTTTTTGGAGGAAGGAAGGCAGGGCAATTGGAGTTAAGTGACTTGCCCAAGGTCACACAGCTAGTTTTGTGTTAAGTGTCTGAGGCTGGATTTGAGCTCAGGTCCTCCTGACTCCAGGGCTGGTGCTCCATTCACTGTACCACCTAGTTGCCCCAAGTCCCTCACTTTATAAGTGAAGAAACTGAGGTCCAGAGAAATAAAATAACAAAATTATTGAACAAAAAATCCAGGGTGCAATCCCAGGTATTCTGACTCCAAATCCAGTAATCTTTTTGTCGTACCTCATGTAAAGTCTGGATAATTTTGGTTAGATTCTGAAGACCTGAGTTCAAGTAGTTGCCCTGCCAATTACTAAGTGCATGCCCATAACCTCCCCTTAATCATTTAACCTAAGTCCCACTTGCCTCATCTGTAAAGTGGGAATAATAGTAAAGTTGATTAACTCATGTTTTAGAAACCCTGAATGAATCCACTTTTGCCTCTACTACGCTGTACTTGCTGCCCTATTTTATGCCCCAGCTTTCATGTGGGCTAGACTGTTATATCCTGGGATATTTGAAAAACAGAGCTCCAAATTCAACTGCCCAGTCTTTTATTGGTCTTATGCCACTGTCTCATTGCTGTATTTCTTGATCCAGGCTTGTGATTTCATAGTGCAGGAAATTCTCAATGAGGAAACCCCTTCCATCAATGTAGAGAGGAAACTGTATTATGACTTGGAATTTGATAGAACTGCTTAGAACATTCAAAGATTAAAATACATAGTGAATTACTGATAAATTAAGCAGCTTACTTGTTCTAGGAACTGTGAGAGGCACCGGGAACAATAGTAAAAAGCCAAATGGCCCTTATCCTCGTGAAGTTATCATTCTAATAGCAGGGATAAAATGTACATAAATAGGTATAAACATGCACATATATATATATACTCACACCTCTGTACACCCCTATACACACATATGCATACCTCCAACCCCATAGATATGTTATATGTGTGTGTGTGTGTGCGCATATGTATGTATATATCAGGAAAATATCTACTAAAGCCAAGAGGGAGCCAAGTGGTACTATGGATAGAGCACTGAGTCTGGAACCAGAAAGAACTGAGTTCAAATATGGCCTCAGACACTTGCCTAGCTCTGTGAGAACTTAACTTCTGTTTACCTCAGTTGCCTACCTCCCAGCATCATTGTAAGGATCAAATGAAATAGAATGTGTGAAGTACAGGACCAGGTATATAGTAGATACTTAAATACAATTATCCCTTCCACATCATGGGGATTAGGGACATGCTCTCACGATTTGGAAAATCTGTGTAAAATTTTTTGACCCTCCTTTTATATCAGGGAAGAAGTCTAAATGATTTTTTTTCTTTTTCTTTTATGGGGCATTTACAGCACTTTACTGTAAAATTTAGGTTAAGTATTTGGTCATCTGCCATATTATACAATATTATGCATTTCGGAGTTTCTAAACTTTTCCTGTGTCATCTGCTGGCCTTCATGTGTTGTCTGCAGCTTATGCAAAACTCCCTCCAAATTCCCATTTAATTTCTTATGCCAACCCATGATAGATTAAAATTGGGATAGGGAAAATAGTGATGTAGAAGGGACGATTGTACTTATTTCCTTCCTACCCACCAAGGTGTCATGATAGATACCAGTGGGAGGAGGATTTCCCTAAGTCTGACTTTAAAATCTTTTGAACTACTGACAAAGTTTGATTGTTTCAGAGGGAGAGGACAACAACATAAAGCCTTTAAATGCTGTATGCTATCAAATAGTCATTTTTTTTTTCTGAGCAAAAGGGATAAAAAATGTTGATTTGATTGATTTCATTTGCTTCTCTCTCTCTCTCTGTCTCTGTCCCTCTCTGTCTCTCTGTCTCTCGCTCTCACACACACACACACACACACACACACACACACACACATACACACAACACACAGCCTTGGGGCTCCTTTTTTGTCAGGTTGATTCATCTCTTGGTGAATCAATAATTCCATCCCAGGTCTTCTGATTCCAAATCTTGCTTGTTACACTATACACCATTGCCCTCTCCCACACAAAGAAATGGTTTAGGAAAGGGTCACATGATCCTCAAGAACAGTTTGAGTGTAAATGAAAGGATGGTCACTCCCACTCTTTCTGATATACTATTTTTTCCTCTATCTTTCATTTTCAGTTTTTAAATTTCTGCTTCTCTCTATTTCCCTATTGGCCGTGTGCTCTTTTGGGCGCTCATTCTCAGCACTGATGTCTCTCTTCCTTACGGATCCCTCACATCTACTCCCCCACCCCCCTCCCAAAAGGCCATCACTTTAAACTTAAAATGGAAATTTGGAGGTTTCTGTGGGTTGGAGGGGGGTATTTTTGGTTTTTATGTTGTTTCCTCATTTCTCATTTTACAGTTTTGTGGGATTTGGGGGCTGGGGGCTGGGGAAGGTATCTTCCTCTGTTCAAACTCCTCTTTCCATAGACACTATGTCCTCTATTCCCCTCTGTGAAATGTAAATACCACTTGGCTGCATGTATGTTTTTCATTTCTTGAAAAACAGTTTTAAAAATAGCTCCCTTATGCTGAGGACTTCGGTTTGTTTTTAGATTTCAGATTCTTCTCCTAGCCAATTTCTTTTCCTTTTAGCAAGTTCTAACATTCTGGGCCTTTATCGATGAAATGGCAGGAATTCAGTTAGAACTGAATAATCTTTTCATCCTAAGTTGCTTTTCTACTCAAGAGACTGACTTCTGAGGGATTGTGGAGCATTTTCTCATTGGTAGGTCTATTGACCCACAAATGTACTATTCGAAGGGTGATCTTTTACCTAGGGTGTGAAAATGGAGTCACAAAAAAGACTTCTCACCTTCACTCACCTTCCTCAACTGGATGTGGGGTCAGCAGATACATGTAAGGGATCAGTTAGGGCTGTGAGGAAGGAACAGAAGACATCAGAAATGAGTCCTTGAGAAAAGCTGCTGTGGGATTTAAAAATTCTACAAATGGTTATTGGAACCCAGAGCCAAAGGAGAGAGGACGACTGCTTGATTCTCAGGAGCTCCAGTCACATTGGATGGTCACATGATTTAGAGGTCAAAGAGACTTTATGGGTCATCCTATCTAATCTCTTTACAGAAGAGGAAATATGGGCCCAATGATATCAAGAGAATTCCCCAAGGTTACACAGAAAGTAAGCAAGCAGAGGAGCCAGGATTCCAGCTCAGGTTTTTCAACTACAAATTTAATGCCATTAAATATACATATATATATATATATATATATGTATATATATATATGCATGTGAGTGTGTATATGTATTTGCTTTGTTGACAATTGTATATGCTTTATTGACAATTTTTTTTTACATTTGTTAGTTCCCAATGACTCCATTGTATCGCCAATTTCTTATACCAAAAAAGTACAGTTAAGAAAAGGGAATCAGTACGTTGGCCATGTTTAATATACACTTTACTCCATACCTGTTTTCCACCATCTTTCTGTTGAGACATGGAAGATATGTTTGATTATCCATTTTTGAATTCATGATGTCTTTCAAGGCTGTTTTTTCCTTACATTATTATGCAGTTACAAATAGGACCCTTCCACCCCCAATTCTATTACTTTACTAGGCATTAATTTATACAAGAATTTCCAAGTTCCTCTGAATTATTCAATTTCAAGGTTTCTTATGATACAACAATATTCCATTACATTTAAATATCACAGTTTGTTCAGTTATTCTCAAATTGATGGACACCCTCTTTTTTTCCCTTAGTTCTTTGCTGTCCTCAGAAGTCCAGTGTCTGTGTGTATACACCCATGCACACACATCTCATGTGAAGTCTTTACTTCTTCTTTTTAACTTCTTGGGGCATAAACCTTGTAGTGAATTCCCTAGTACCCATTCCATAATGCCATGCTATCTATGAATCTTTGGTAAACCACCTTTCTCAATTTGCTCTTTTATTTCCAACCTATTTTACAATACCAAAACAATATGGCCATCCACCTAGATTTTCATTAGCCTATATCCAAAGAACAGTAAAATAAGCAAAATATTATTATCATTTTTAGATTTAGAAAGAGCTTTCTTCCCAAGGACCCTAGGAGGGAGTACATATATATTTTCAGATTTTAAAAATGTATTTTATTAAACATTTTTTTTGGCAGGGGAGTTACATTTTGTGTTTCAAGCTGTCTCCTTCCTTCCCTCTCAACCCTGAATTAAGAAAGGTCAACATTTGACATAAATATATATGTGGGTATATGTCAGTGTGTGTATATATATGTGTGTGTGTGTGTGCATGTATACATACATTCATATATATGGAGTCATATATACTTCCATATATCAGTTTTTCTCTGGAGGTAGATAGCATTTTCCTTCCGTTAGTCCTTCATAGTTGATTTGAATGTTCCTATTACTCAGAATAGCTTAGTCATTCACAGTTACTCTTCAAATAATATTGCTGTTACTTTATTCAGAATTATTTTGGTTCTGCTTATTTTACTCTGCATTATTTCATGCAAGTTTTTCCATATTTTTCTAAAATCAACATGTTTTTTATTTCTTACAGCACAGTAGTATTCCATGACAGTCATATACCACGGCTTATTCAGTCATTTTCCAATTGATGGGCATACCCTCAATTTCCAGTTCTTTGCCACCACCACAAAGAGAGCTGTTATAAATATTTTAGAACATATAGGTTCTTTTTCTTTTTCCCTCATCACCTTGAGAAACGGACCTGATGATGGTATTGCTGGGTCAAAGGGTATATATAGTTTCATAATAAGGAAAATATTTCAAACTGAAGTTTGTTTCCCCTTCTGCTGAACATTGTATACAATCATACTTTTCTAAGTTTTTCTTTCTGTTTTGGTTTTATATAGTATGTTTTAAAGTTAATACAGATAACTGTCCCAAAGAGGGACACATTTGAACTTTATGTGGTCATTACTCAGGGATTTTTCTAAAAACTCCATTGGAAGATCCCAGAGTTACCAAAGTAGAATCTTGGAGTCATTCTCAGAATGACAAATACTATGAGTCAGGATTAGGAGAAACACCAATTAAAAAAAAAAAAAGGCCAATTGAAAAGAAAGTCCACAATTTTATGGCAATCAGCTGAGGACAATGACAGAAATAATTGCTGTGAGAGTAGGGATGTTCTCCAAATTTAGCAAATTATAAATTAAAAAAGAATTCTTTTCTATGTTCTCTGATTCAATTAGGTTCCATGTGGATTGATGAAAAATAAGGCAAAGGAAACTGGCCCAATCAGCATGGCAGCTGAGACCACTATAATGAACTGACTCCACCTTCCAGTGCCACATTACAGAAACAAAAGGCCATCTTAATAATTTTTCGGAAGACAGACTTTGTTCTAGGCTTTAGCTCATTACTAGTGGGCCTAAGTGTCTGCATATGTTCTTGGGGATTTGGTCACAGATAGTTATTTCGAGCCACCCTTCACTAAAATCCCACACTGATGCCTCCCTCTGGCATGAATGGGAGTGGGGGGAGGGGAGCAGTGGGACAGGGGTTCCTTAGAGCACAATCTCTAGAAGGTCCTACCAAGAGGGAAAGGCTTTAGGTTCAAGTTCAATGACTGTGTTTGGGAATGCAGGTGCTCTGTCAGTGAAGGCAAAACCATTTCAAGTGTGCCTTAAAAATATTTGAATTTAATTTATTTAAGCATTGTTAAGTAGTGAATTCAGGATTCTAACCTAGGTCTTCTGATTCAAAATCTTTTGGTTGATTATGTTATATAATGTCACCCTGCAAGGATGTGCTAGTAAATATTTAACAACCAGCTCTCTCGGGGGGGGGAAGCAATCATGATAGACTTGTAAAGTTTAATCTTCATTATTACCATTATATCCATCACTTTTTAAAACATAGATTATTAAAAAATAATAATAAATCCTCATCCACAAAATGAAGGTATAATAATACCTACCTCTCAGGGTTGTTAGGATCAATTGAGATGATAATTGGAAAGCACTTATCACAGTGCCTGACACATAGTTAGCATTCTATATATGTTAGCTATTATTAATACAAAGATACTTCCTGAGGGTATTTATTATTATTATTATTATCATTCTTTGATTTGTAGCATTTGTTGATTTCTGGATACTAGTGTCTTACCTGCCTCACATTGAGAAATGAAACCAATGAGCATGTAATATCTCAAGATGAATCTTTTCATATCTTCTCAATAAAATGTAAGCTTTTTAAGGGAAGGTTTTGTTTCAGTTTTTTTCTTTGTAACAATAGTTCCTAGCATAGTACCTGGCACAAAGGAGATGTTGAATACATGTTTTTGTTGTTTGCCCTGATGCCATGACTTGCAAGTGAATGGGATTTAAGTGAGGCAGGTTGTGCAGTCACCAGCCTCACTATCTCCTCCAGAGCCATTTGGGTCCAGCAGCAAGATATAAATCAGGATAACTGGAGATGGCCCCCGCTAAATAAATGCCTATTGGATGAATGGCTCTGTCTATACTTTTCATAATGTCCCTGGAGAAATGAATACATTCCTTATGGAACATAATTAGATATTATACCTTCTTTATCATTGCTTGATCTAGCTGAAGAAAATGAGGTTTTTTTTCTTCTTATCTTTGCTATTGGGGGTATTATTAGAGAAATCTTTACAAGTTTTAAATAGAAATATTAGATTAAATTAATTATATTAAATTAGATTAAATTAAATTAGATTAAATGGAGTAAAATAGATATTCTCCTAGTCATGTCAGTACCTTTGATTATGTTATAATAACAATACCTGACATTTATATAGCAGTATACATATATATATAATTTCAGACAAACCTTCCTACAACCCTCTGAGATAGGCACTAGAGAGATTATTATCAATCCCATTTTGTAGATAAGAAAACCAAGGCTCTTAAGGTCTGAGTAATTTGCCTAGTTTTACAGAATTAATAACAGAGGTGGGATTTCATCTTAGTCTTCTTAACCCTAGAGTCAGCACTCAAACCACTACACTAGTCTTATCATAAAAAACATGATTATCTTATTAATTACTTCAAGTTCCAGTCTTCCCATAGTTTAAGGTTGTAACCTTAAAGGGATTTTGGGGACGTTATATCATTTGTCGATAACTAGGTTCCAAATTAAAGTCTCCCCAGCCCTATCATTGCCTCTCCCACTCACCTATAATTTTATGTTTTTCATAATTATTTCTAGTGCTCTATTAGTATATAATTCCTGCATTAACTTGTGGATATATTTTTCCACTGTAAGGAGAGTTCCCCTCCCCCTCCTCCCAAATATAGTTTGTATAAAAAGTACCCCGGTGGGGGGGATTAATGAACCACAAACTTAAAATGACTCAACACTGTGATGTGACCATTCAAACAGCTAATGTGCTCTTTAACAGAAGCATAGTATTTAGCAAAAGGATGATGCTCCCATGAAACCCAGCCCTCATCGGGCCACATTTGGAGAATTGTTTTCAGTTGTGGCACTACATTGAAAAAAAAAAGTTTTATTGATGGATTTTGCTTTAACATAATATTAAGTTCTATATGTGTTCCTCTAGCCTTCTGACTCATTGTCTTCTGTTGTAACAAAGATTAAAAGGCAAAGAAAAAACAAAGTGAATATAGCAAGTCAACAAAACCAACGCATCAAAAGTATATGATCCAATGTGCTACATTCTGTATCCATAGTCCTTCCATCGGTTCAATTAAAGGAAACAGATAAATTTTTTTTATCTCTTTTCCAAGGGTAAGCTTGATCATTATAATTACATAACATTGAATTTTGTTTAACTTTTCTTCTTTCCATTTACTTTATTGTAGACATTGTGTACATTTTTTCTTTTCTTTTCCTTTTTTTGGAGGGGGGAAGGTAGGGCAATTGGGGTAAAGTGACTTGCCCAAAGTCACACACACAGCTAGGTTTTTTTTGTGTTTGTGTTAAGTGTCTGAGGCCAGATTTGAACTCAGGTCCTCCTGACTCCAGGGCCAGTGCTCTATTCACTGCTCCACCTAGCTGCCCTAGGTTTTTTGATTTTACTATTTCAGCATCGTTTTATATACATTTCATTATATACCTCTAAATTCCTTATGCAGTTCATGGGGTTTTTTTTAGGGTTCAATAATATTACATTACTTCCAAATGGCATGGTTTGTTTAGCCCTACCCTAATGGGCATCTGCTCTGTTTTTAATTCATTGGTGCCACAAAAAATTGTTTCAATGAATATTTTGGTATTTATGATACCTTTTTGCTTTTTTACTACACACAGAGAGACACACACATGTGTGTATATCAGTGCATTTTATATATATATATATATATATATATATATATATATATATATATACATATACATATATATGTCAAGCAGTAGGATTTTTTAGTTTAAAACTATGGCCATTTTACTTAATTCCAAATTGTTTCTATAATGCTTAAAAGAATTCACAGCTCCACCAATCATGTATCAGTGTGCCTTCTTTTCACAAACATTGTCATTTCTATCTTTCCTCATTTTTTCCTTGTAAAGAGTGAGGTGAGAAGTCAGGTATTTTAAAATCTTCATTTTTCTCATTATTAGTGATTTGGAGCAATCCTTCATATCATTTTAATAGTTTGCAATTGGGCTCCACAAGGTCGGCAACAAGCTGGAATACATTTAGAAGAAGACAACCAAGAAGGGTAGGGGACTTAAAGTCATTCCATGGAAATCAGTCAGTATATTGGAATGTTAAGGCTGGAAAATAGAAGCTTTAAGTTAGACATGATAACTGCTTTAAAATATTTAAAGGCCTATTATATATATGAGATATTAGACTTATTTTGCTTGGCTTCAGAAGGCAGAGCTAGGAGCATGCATAGTCTCAGAGAGCTAGATTGTCTTTGACATATGGATAACCTTCTTAATAATTAGACCTATGCCAAAGTGTAAAGGACAGCTTTTGGTGGCATTTAGATCCCCAGCTACAGAAGACTTCATTCAGAGGTTGGATAAACAATTGTCCAAACTGTTATAGACAGGATTCCCCCTTCAGGTATAAGACAGCCTCTGAGCTCCCTTCATGGTATGGTGGATATAATGTTGGACTTGGGGTCAGGAAAATCTAAATTTGAATTTTGCCTCAGACACTTAATAGCTGTGTGATGCTACACAAGTCACTTAAGCTCCCTGAGCCTGTTTCCTCTTCTCCAAAATGATGGGACTGTACTAAATGACTTAGCTCTAAATCTATGATCCAAGATTCTGTGATTATAGGACAAGTGCTAAAAGATATTTTCAAGACTGCCACTTACAATGTTTTCATATCTTGTTCTTTCTGTGTATGCCACCTACCTCTTTGCTCTCATGTTATAACTAAGGAAGTTCCATTAGCAAATAACTTTCATGGTTTCATTTTTTGATGACTCTGGGGTCTCATCCATGCAATCCCTCCCTCCAGTGGTGCAGATCATTACCCATTCATGCTCTCTAATCCTGTGATATTCTTGTCACATCTGTGCCTTGTCCCTATGGGTGCTGGCCAACATTCTGGGGGTCTTTTTCTACATTTCTTGATGTTTCATGGGCACAACCAGAATAATAGATACCATTTAGACTAACCACCCCTATCCCTCACTCTTTCCATGTGACTGGTCTACCTATTGTTTTGGTTATCATTGATCTTGCTCCTCTTGTACAGTTCTTTGCTAGTAATATGTTATAACCTACTTATGATCACCATCTGCCTCATCATTGCCTTTTTGGTGGCCTTTAATTTTAATTCATGAGGGAGGTTGTTGTAGCCTATCACTAGCAGTTATATAACATTGATGGAAGAATAATCATTTTTAAAAAATGGACTTTTATTTCAGGGAGAAGCTTGGGGTCATTAAGCTCATTGCACTATTTCCCAAAGGCAATTCAATTTGCTTTTCCCCTCCAATTCAATTGTAGGCTATTGACTTGTTCATTTACTATTCAAGATATACATACAAATGGACCAACTTTATGGACTGCCCAATCTAACTGCATAGTGTGAACAATAAGAATTTTTTATTTACCTCATTTTTCTTTTGAGAACAATTGGGCGGATCTTTTCATGGTGTCAAAGAATTGGATATTCAGATATTCATCAATTGGGACATACCTGAATAAGTTATGGTATATGATTGTGATAGAATACCATTATGCTATAAGAAATTATAAACATTTTTTCAGGAAAATCTAGGAAGACATATGAACTGATACAAAGTGAAGTGAGCAGAATCAAGAGAACATTCTACATAGTAACAACAATATTATAACAGTGATCAACTGTGAAAGACTTAGCTACTCTGATCAAGACAATGATCCAAAACAAATCTAAAGGACCAATGATGAAAAATGCTATCCACTTCTAGAAGAAACTGATGAACTCAGAGTGTAAATTGAAGCATTCTTTTTTTCACTTTGTTTATGTTTTTTGCTTTTTCTTGTCCCCTCCCACCCCCTGCCCAATATGGCTAAAATGGAAATATATTTTTCATGACTTCACATGAATAATTGATATAGTATTTGCCTTCTCAATGGGTAGGGGAGAGATGGAGGGGAGAGAGAATTTAGAACTCAAAGTTAAAAAAAAAGATTGTTAAAATAAGTAAATAAATAAGGGGAATAATTAGACTGAATACTTTGGAGTGGTCATGAACCTCATTTAGATAGTTCTGGAATGTTCTGAAGCTTGTTGAAATCAGTAGAATATTACCCTTAAATGGGACCATTTGGAAGACCTTACTTCTTCAATTTTGATTCTATGCTGGATTTCTGAAATGCAACCAGCAAACATGTTGGTGGTCATATCTCTCTCTGATGTGTTTGCTTGGCTTCACTTGATATTAATTATTGAAAAAAATTATTTCCATTTCTATATTTTGAAGGAATCTTGTGGGATTTTTGACATATACATGTCAGGTGCCTTATCAATATAGAACTTTTGAGGTGGGTTTTTGCTCTACCAAATACTTTTTTCATAGTCAGAAAACAATAACCATGATGGAATGTTGTTTTCTCGTCCTCTTTTAGTCAACTGTATATTGGTAAAGATATAGTCTCCTGCAGAAAATGCCTTTTGGAAGACTGAATGTTAATATCTCAAATCTTCAACAAGGATACCTTTGATGTGAATGTAGATTATTCTCATAAAATTTTTTGTAGAGATGACAAAACAGGTAAATGGTTTGGTAGTTACTAGTTTTACCAGTCACCATTTTAGGGAAGTAATTATAAGATTCAAGATGTTTCCCAAGCATTTATAATTTTCCCTTCTCTTAGATATACTAAAAGTTGATTCCTTTCTGTCCTTATGATTCTGCAACTGCCAAATGTGGTGGCTAGTCTTCATTGATGAAAGTTTCTGGAAATATCTTTTCCATTTTTTGTTTGTGGTCCTCTCAGTTTCATCCTTAAATGTTCTTAGGATGGTTTTGCTTAGGTGTGTTTTTTACCAGTGACTTTTTGATAAATGTGCCTTTCTCTCTACTACTCATGCCATACGATTTTAGAAGTAAGTCTATTTTCTGATTAACTAATTTATATCAATGAACAAGGTGACAGCAACAGAGAGAATGAACGCAGCAGGCATTGAGGCTTTAGAACGGCCCTTTGTCCCTAGATATTGTTGCTTCTCTTCAGGTTCTTTACCTCCCACCTCTCACTACCACCCTGCATTTCAAGAGGGAGGGAGGAATTGAAAATTGCATACTGCTCAAAGGAAAAATGTTACCTTACTTATCCAAAGGTAACTTCACAGAGATCATAATTATCTAAGAGAGAAGGTTACCACAAGGAAATGTAAAATAGACCACTGACTAGGCAAAGCAGATACTGTAAAACAATAGTAGTTCTGTTGTATCTGAATCTTTGTGACCTCATTTGAGGCTTTCTTGGCAAAGATACTGGAGTAGTTTGCCATTTCCTTCTCCAGCTCATTGGACAGATGAGGAACTGAGGCAAACAGCATTAAGTGACCTGCTTAGGGTCTCACAGCTAGAAAATAACAAAGGCCAAATATGAACTCAGGTCTTTCTAACTCCAGGCTCAGCTCTTTATCCATTGTGCTACCTAGGTGCTACAAAGACTTAGATTAAAGCTCACATGCTTTACTTGCCAGAGAATTCATGAGGTCCTCATTCAGATACTGTTTACTTTTATTTTAGAAATAAAGCAAACAAGCTTTCATTGACTGATTTTCCAGACCATCGCCGATAAGAAATACTAAACCGAAAGTGCAGAAATAAGATATTGGCCATGAATCTTGCTACATTTAGCCCAGTATCTTGCTCTGTCAATGGTACCAAACCAAACATGTGAGATTACACATTTTCCCCTCCATAACATCAACCAGAAAAGATTGGCGATATACTGACACTTCCAACGCCCACTAAAACAAATAAACAATTTTTAAAAAAATGAAGCATTTGCTTTAGAGCACTACCCAGTGCCTAACACAATGAGTGGTATCCAAAAGAAGCATAATAAATTATAATTGACCTAAGCTGAATTGGAATAATTGAATTGGTGGATGACATGTTCATGTTTAAATCTTGGTTGAATTGACTTTTTCACTGAATAGTTCTTCCCCCAGTCCTAAAATTCTGTATATGTCAACTGTTTCAAATTTCATTTGAATTAATCAGTGCTGAGAAAAGTGTCATGATTAACATAGTAAATTTATTTTTATTACTGTATTCTTTTATCTAAAAAAAGATTTCAAAAGGCATGCATAGGGAGCTAGACAAAATGAATTCAAGCAAGCTAATAACAAAGAAAGTGAGAACCCAAGTGTTGCTGAATTAAGCATTTAAGCAACATTTCCTAAGAAATGGAAAATTATACCTAATTATTTCATTGTACTTAAGCTTCCATCAATCACAAAATTCTCTAGCACAGAGTGAATTTCTATAGGCAATCTTTTGTGATTTAATATCAATTAATATCTACTTGCAGCTAAGTGTTGACAATAAGTTTTTACACCCAATAGCTTGACGTTTTTGCAGGAAAATTAGGCATAACTGAAAAGAACTTTCCAGTACATTGCTAAAATCAACTCATGAAAACTTGCAGTATTTTAATCTTTTATCGAGAAGGTGGGGCTTGTAGCTATGATATCTGCCAAAGTTGCAGGGATTGGTTCTTGGAAAACAGTTAAGAAGCCAATCTGTTCATTTTTCTGAAGTCCTATATCAGGAGGTAGGATATCATAAAAATAGGAAGGAAAACCTTCTGTTGTCATTGGATCAGGAAGTGTGTATGAATGTCCTGAGGGGAATTCTAGGGGTCAAAGGAAATGGTCCATGACTTCTGCCTATGTGACTTTCCAGCTACCTTCATAGACATACTCAGGAAAAGGTCAGAGCCAGCCATCTTCCAGGCATCTGGCTTCGAAGTCAGGCTTCAGGACAGCATTTTATAAAGCACCCGTGACATTTCTGTGATCCAAAAAGCACTCTCCAACTTTTCTCCCATGGCCTCCAAATTGGATACCAATGAGACATCATGACCTTAATTTCTAGAAAGGAATAAAAGTGGATAGCACCTGTTTTAAAAGAAGAAAATGATATAATTCATATATCAGTGGTTATTTGCATAATAATGAATAAACCCAGCCCTTTTCACGTTGAGGCTTCTCTTGTGGCCTCTCCCAAGCTGGTTGTTCTCCCTTGTTCCTCCATTCCCAAATCCCCCATTCTTTACTTCCATTCTCTGAATCAAGGCCAAGGAAAGATGTGGAGATCATACCAAAGTCCTCTGTGGACGATAGCAGATGCAGCTGGAGTTTTGTTAGTAGGAGGTAACAATGTACTAATTAATATGGGCAACACTGTGGTTGAATCTAGGAGTAGAAGTGGTCTTGTACATGGTCTTGACCTCCATCTGTCACTGTTTCACCAGGCAGTTCTTCCCTCTGAATCCTTTCCCAATATACCCTCTCATCTCCACATTTTCTCTTTGTGCCTGGGGAGCCTATTCTCATCTAAAGATTCTTTCAGACTATTTTGTAGATCATTGGCATCTCTAATTTGGGTATTGAATTGAGATGTAGAAGCAACATTTTAGAGTTGTTTAGTTAATAAGAGTTAAATCTACCGCCCTTCCTCTGCCTACAGGTTAGATTTATTAGAATACTATATCAGGAGGGCAGTGCCCTTTTCTTTTCCTACAGAAAGAATTCAATTAAATTCAAAAAGCATTTACACAGTACCTACTGAGTGTCAGGGACTCTTCTTAGCGCTTTGGATACAAAGACAGCCAATTAGCTCTTTTCTCCTAGGAGTTAACATTCTATTATAAAGAAATAACATGCACACAGATAATTATATATATTTATTATATCTATATAACTTATATACACCCCCCCCACACATACCTACATTGTTGTTGCCCACTTGTTTCACTCATGTCTAATTTCATAACTCCATTTGGGGTTTCTTTGAAAAAACCCTGGAGTGGTTTTGCCATTTCCTTCTCCAGCTCATTTTACAGATGAAGAATCTGAGGGAAACAGGGTAAAGTGACTTGCCCAGGGTCACATAGCTAGTAAATATCTGAGGCCAATTTGAACTCAGATCATCAGTGCTCTATCCACAGTGCCACCTAGCTACCCATAATTAAATATATGCATACACACACACACAGAGTTTTTTTTTGAGTGAAGGGCACCAAGAACTGAGGAGTCAGGCAAATTCCTTTGTAGGAGACAGTCCTAATACTGAGCTTTGAAGGGGTTTGAAGAGATGGCAATCAGGAGGGAGAATATTCAAAGCATGAGGAGGGGCAGCCTTGGGCAAAGGCACAGCAGTGGGAGAAGGAACCCTAAGGAGACCAGTTGGTTAGAAAGCAGATTGAGTGGGGTGAGAGTGTGAGTATAATTAATCAGTCTGAATATAAAGGTTGAATTCAGATTGTAAAAGACTTTACATAACAAAGTGAGGGAAGGCAGGTTCCTTCCTAGACACACAAGAAAGAAGAAAGAAGTGGACCTGGCTAAAAATGGTGCTTTGACTGTAGATATATTTGCATGAGGCAGTCTATTCTTTCTTGAGAGAAAGAAGCCGGAATCTCACCAAGAGGAATTGGTATTGTCCTTTAATACCTCTGAAACTGTTTCAAAAACTGGCTGACTGGGTTTCTTTGCACCTTAGTCTCTATCTGTAAAATGGGGATGGATTTCTGGGCGGGGATGTCTTGTGGATTAAAGCAGTTAAGAGTCACTGAACACACCTGCAAGAATTCTTATCTCAGTCCCCACCCAAATGGAGTAGAGCCAAGTCCAGAGTGGAAGCTTTGAAGTTACTGGGAACACCAGATAGCTTGGGTTTCACCAAATAAGGAATGGCCTATCCTAAAAACAAAATTTGCCTAACATTAGGAATGAGTAGCTACCATAATTACATATTTAATTCATGGGGGCAGGAGTTTATCTGTAACATTCCAAAGGGGAGCAAAAGCAGTGAAACAGAATGTTATTTCACTTGGACACATCAATTTTCAGGCTTTGATAGGAGATTTTACTGAAAAGGAAGTTTGCTTCATGGGGACATCAGAACCCTCCTATCTAACTCAGGCTCTCCAGGGGAGCAGTCAGTTCTGCCTGCTGGCTTGCCTGGCTTCCCAGTTAAGATCCCAGCTTCTACAATAAGCCTTTCCAGATCCCTCTTAATTCCAGTGTTTCCCTCCTCTCATTATCTCCCATTTATCCACTGTATGGCTTATTTTCGTATTATCTCTCTCTTTAGATTGTGAGGCCCGCCCTGTTTTTTATCCCCGCCCCCCCCTTTGTTTTGGTGTCACTTAGCACATTGCCAGGTAGTATAGGTGCTTAGTAAATATTTCTTAACTAACATTGCTCCAAGGCTAGAGTCAACTTGTATTTCTTTATCTTGATTTTCTTTATCTTCTTCCTCCCCACCCCATGACCACAGTTTTCAAGTTCAGTCCATTGTCTCTGCAGGCTATCTCTCTTTTGAATTCACCTCCTTTTTCACTACTTGTGTGACCTTGGGAAAAATGCTCAACTTTTCTGGCCTTCAGTCTCCTTATATGTGAAATAAAGGAGTGAGACCTCTTAAATTTCCTTCCCACTATAACTGGTCCTCTTTACCTTTGGTTTGGATTAGTATTATAATCTCCCAATTTACCTGTCTGCCTTAAGTGGCACCTCTCCTTTGATTCATACTTTATTCCTATTGCCAAGGCTGCTGACTACTGTTGTTCAGTCATTTTAGTCCTTTCTGACTTGACATGACCCCATTTGGGGTTTTCTTGCAAAGATAATAGAGTGGCTTTGCCATTTCCTTCTCCAGCTCATTTTATAGATGAGGAAACAGAGGCAAACAAGGTTAAGTGACTTGCCCAGGGTCACAACCTAGTGTTTGAGGGCAGATTTTAATTTTAGGTCTTTCTGACTCCAGGCCAGGCACTCTATCCACTGAGCTACCTAGCTGCCCTGCCTAGAATATAAAAGGTGTTTAATAAGTGTTTATTGATTTATTGATTGACCTGCTATGTATCAGGCACTGTGGTAGGCTCTGCAGATGCGAATCTATCCACAAACAGCTTGTATTCTCCTAATCTGATTGCCTAGAGGAGAGCAGCCAGATTGGTGAAGGGCCTGAAGTTCATGCCATTTGAGGATCGGTATCCTCCCTCTCTTCCTTCTCCCCATTTTTTAGCTTCTTTTTTATGCGTAGCCTTTCCTAGTTAGACTGTGAGCTCTTTGAGGGAAGTGACTTTCCTTTTGTCTTTTCTTGTATGAGAGCCCGGTTTATCGTAGACACAAGTGTTTATTGATTGACTATTGACTGATTGGAAGAATTGGAGACAGAGAAGAGAAAACTCAGTAGGGATAAGAGGTCTTAAACCATTTGAAGGGCTGTGGGCTGCAAGAGGGATTACCTTTCTTCTGTTTGACCTCAGAGGGCAGCACCAGAAGCAGTGAGTGGATGTGGCAAAGAAAGGAAAATGTAGACTTTTTGAAAGGAAAAACTTCCTGTCAATTAATTAGAGCTAGCTAAAAATGGAATAGACTGCCTTCGGAGACAGTGGAAACTCTAAACAAAGTCAGGCTGACAACTTATGATACTGTAAGATCCAATAAATATTTATTAAGGGCAGCTGGGTGGTGCAGTGGAAGAGCTGAATTCAAATCTGGTCTCAAACACTTCCTAGCTGTGTGACCTTAGGCAAGTCACTTCAAATGGTTTGCTTCAGTTTCTTCATCTGTAAAATGAGCTGGAGAAGGAAATGGCAAACCACTCTAGTATCTTTGCCAAGAAATGGGGTCATGAAGAGTTAGACACCACTGAAAAAATGACAGAACAGCAGTGAAATGTGATGAATATCCTGTTAAGCACAGGGCATATAAATAATAAGATGAAAGACAGTCTCTGCCTTCAAGGTACTTACAATAGAATAGGCCATAAGGCAAGATAATATACACAAGGAAGGGAAGAGGCGGGAGGGTGGGAAAGTATCACAGGATACTTGATGTGGGGAGGCAGAGGGGAAGATACAATGAAGGTGATAGTAGAATCCAAACCAAGCAAAGCAGCAATAAAGGCAAATGAAGATGTGATCGGCATTTTGAGTCCTCTGAAAGAGAGGCTTTGGGAGGAGGTTTTTGCTTCATCCTCCAACCCTCCAATCAGAAGGGCAGAAGCAGTTGAGAGTACTGATGAAGCATGAGCCTTGGTACTGAAGCCATCTCCTTGATGATGAGTTTCCTGAAATGTTTTAGGAGCCATGGTTTTCAGGTTGAGGTTGGACCATTTGGCTTCTAGCACGCTTTTGAACAACTTTGAACTTTTGTGATTCCTAATGTAGAAGCTTCATATTGTGTCATCCCCTGCTCAGCAGTTTTCTATTGTCTATGTAGGGGTGAGGAACCTGCAACCTCCGCCTCGAGGCCACATGTTGTCCTTAAATGTGGCCCTTTTGACAGAGTCCAAGTTATACAGCAAGTGGCTAAAACTCTAAGGGCTTAGAATATGTGTATATATAAAAAATATATATATATATATATATATATATAATATTCAGAGGCAGGAAAGAGAAGGCTTCATAAAGGATCAAAATACTTGCTTACATTTAGCTAATGTTATAGTTTACATACACACACATATAATTTAAGCCATTTAAATTACAAATTCTCTGGCCCACTTTCCTCATCAATAAAATGAGGGAGTTGGACACAGCGATCTCCAAGGTGGCTTCTTGCTCAATAACCTTTGATCCCATTTGATTCAGAGGTTCATAGAGTTACAACTGCCTTTCAATTTTGTTTATTTATATTTATTTACAGCTGCTTAGAGGCAATCTGGTCCAATTCCTTCATTTTAGAGGTGACACCGAAAGGTGAGTGCTTCTCCTATCATCACACAGATTACCTGATGTGTTTGTACTTCTCTTCTTACTATATCTTTTTGGTAAATATTCTTTATTTAAAGTTAATTGGTATTAATTAGTTATCAACAATTTTATAACCAATGGGTTAAACAATATTAGCGAAGGATATGGTGAACACACCAGAATGGGAGCTTGATCTGGCAGCATTAGGATACCCCAAGCCACTCTAGGACTCCTAGTCAGTTCCCCTCTGGACATCTGACTGTCTAATATGAGTGTGGATTGGGAGAAGTAAAATAAAAGCCTCCCTACAGTAATATGACTTAAACAACCAAGAAATATTTGAGCTGGAACTCAAATCTAGCCCGCAGAATTTTAGAGCTTAAAGGGACAATCAGCTAACTCTTTTCCATTTTACAGAAGAGGGTAACCCCAGAGAAATGAAATGGATTAGAAATGGCCCAAAGTCATGCTTAGGAAATTTCAGAGCTGGGTTTTGACCCCCATGCCTTAAACATCACAGCCAGGGCTCCTTCTGCTATCTCACCCTCCAAACCCACTCCATCACACAGATCTTCTGAGTCCAAAGCCCATGCTCCCTCCATTGTAGCCCAGGCAAAAAGTGGATTGTACCAACACAAATTCTGCCAGCTGAATATAATTTTTGCAGGCCTAAGCATTTCAGAAAACTATTTTCAAGGAAGCTTTGATCTTTTTCTTGTTTTCTGACATGTCTTTTCTTGACCTCATCTGGATAGTGCTGTGTCTGCTCAGAATTTGCCTGGAGCCTTGAAGGCACCTTCAAGAGAAAGGAGAAAAATCACTTCTTGTCTATAGTCAGTAAAGGGCTCAGCAGTTCAGAAGCAAAGAGCCAACAGAGACTTTGGAACCACTTTCCCAGCATCAGTGCCCCCCATTACTCCCCCATTCCCCTCCTTAACTTGTTACAGAAATCCCCAGACTTCTTGTAAGAAGAGTTATGAAGCATATTTAGCAACAAGTTTCTCCTTGCCCTAGAATATGTCAAAGATATAAACTTTGAAATCTCACAGAAAATAGAGGATCTGCGGGGTTTGTTTGTTTCCTGGCAACAGGGATCTGAGCTGTGAGAATGTGAAACTGGCATTAATTCCTAATTTCAGAGTGCATTACATTTCTCCTCCTTTTTAGTGAAATATTAATTGTTCAACCAGCAAGCATTCACTAAGTGGCTATTGTATGCCAGACACTTTTCTAAGCACTGGGGTTACAAAGACAAAAGTAAAACATTCCCTGCCTTCAAAAAGCTTACATTCTATCAGGAGAGATGAATGAATTAATAAATACAACATTTATTAAGGACTTACATTGTGTAAAGCACTGTGCTGAACTTGGAATACAAATAAAGAAGGCCATTCCTGTTCTCAAGGATTCACACTGTAATGGGGAGAGAATACATGTGGAAAGTTTATTGTATGTACATATTAAACACACACAAAATAAATATGAAGTTTTGTGTGTGTATGTGTGCTCTTGAGCTCATGTTGGGGAGACACTAACAGCTTGGGGGGTCAGGAAAGGTCTCATGTTTGACATGAGACTGCTATCATCTTATAAAAAAATTTCACATTTGTACTGTTCTGTAGGGATAAAAGGGGGAGCTGAGTGGCATAGTGGATAAAGTACCAGGTCTGAAGTAAGGAAGACTCATCTTCCTGAGTTCAAATCTGGCCTCAGACACTTACTAGCTGTGTGACCCTGGGCAAGTCACTTAACCCTGTTTGCCTCAGTTTCTTCAACTGTACAATAAGTTGGAGAAGGAAATGTCAAAACCATTCCAGTGTCTTTGCCAAGAAAACCCCAAATTGAGTCACAAAGAGTTAGACAGGACTGAAATGATGAAACAATAAGCATAGAGATAATTCCTTTGTTGTTGAAAATGTCTTGGTTGGAGTCTAGTTCTTCTAAGTTTTTACGATGGAAATTCTCAGCAAAGGCAAGGATTCAAACCATGCCTCCCTAAAGTGCCCAATAGGAAAGCTTTGTGATAAAGCATTGGAAGATGGTGGGTCTGTTAGATAATAAACACTTATTAATCACCAACTGTGTGCCAGTAACTGTGCTAAACACTGAGGATACAAAAAAAGGACAAAAATGCTCTCTGCTCTCAAAGAGGTTACATTCTAATGGGTAGGAGATAGTCTAAGGGGAAATGCACAAGTATTAAGGAAGATCAGGAAAGGCACCTTTCTGGAGAAGGTGGGATTTTTAGCTGGGATTTGAAGGAAGCCAGAAGGCAGAGATGGGGAGGGAGGGCATTCTAGGTATGAGGAACAGTCAGTGAAAATGCATGGAGAAGGAGTGTATTTTCATATACTCTACAATCCAATGAGTGGATCATCCATGGGTTAAGAGGTGGAGTGTAAGGCATAAGAAGACTGGAAAGGTTGTAAACGGGGCAGGTTATGAAGGGTTTTGAATGCCTGCGCCAGGGGAGTGTCAGAGGAGGGAAGCGGGCATGTATGAGGGATGTTACTAAGGTAAATGAAGAGATCATGTCAGAAGAGAAACCAGTGGCCTGAGTTCTCTTTGGTGTAATGGCTCTATGGTATAATGTGACTATGAGGACCCTTTAGTCTCCATGCCTTATGCAGAGGTAGGAAGGGCAGACTTGTTTTGGGAGGGGCAGGGGTATGGAGTTGTTGTTGTCATTTGTCTTTCATTCTCGAAGAGGACCATGACATAAGGAAGATGATGCCATGACTTGCAAGTGAATTGGATTTAAGTGAGGGAGGGCTGTGCAAGGTTGCCATCCTCACTTTCTCCTCCAGAACCATCTGGATCCAGTGGTAAGATATATACCAGGATGACTAGAGATGGACCCTGTGGTGGAAAGTAAAGTCAGTGGAAAGAGGACCAAAATTGGAGTCAGAAGATTTGAGTTTCTGACCCTATCACTTACTATCTGATATTAGGAAAGTTGCTTAACTTCTCTAGTCCTCAGTTTTCTCATCTGTAAAATGGGCATGAGAATATACTGTAAAATCGACATCAAGGGATTATTGTGAGAATTAGAAGAAGTGTTTGACATCTACAAAATGATTTGTAAGGGGAAAAGGTACTAAATAAAGATAAATATTACTTGATTCAAATAATCATTTTTTAAGTACCTACCATATGTTGGAAATAGGGCATACAAAGATGGATTTATTACAGATTTTACTCTCAAGGATTTTATGATTTAATGAGGCAAAAGTCAAGTACACATATATAACTATATATGATTCAAGGGAAAGTGGGAAATGAAAAGGAATGCTCCAGGCAAACTGCTAGGGAACAGCAGAGGAAGGAGAGGTCACTTTCATAAGATTCAAGAATCACAATTTTGAAACTGGAGGAAGCCTTAGAAATCACTGGTCCCACTTCATCATTTTGCAGCTGAAAAATTGGAGTCTTTTAATCTGTGACATTCTGGAAGGCATTATTAAAGTAACACCTGAACTGGTCCTTGAAGAGAAAAACTGAAAAGGGTGTTAGGGAGGTAGAGGAAAGAGGGGATTTATCTTGTTTGGAAGGTGGCATGAGCAAAGTGGGGCAGTCAGGTGGTACAGTGGATAGAGTGTCAGGACTAGAGTCAGGAAGACTCATCTTCCTGAGTTCAAACCCAGCCTCAGACTCTTACTAGCTGTGTGACCCTGGGCAAGTCACTTAACCTTGTTTGCCTCAGTTTCCTCATCTGTAAAATGACACAACTGAAACAACTCAACAGTAACAACAACAACAATAAGCAAACGTGCAGAGACTAAAGAGGGAAGGAAGGATGTGAATGCAGGGTGGAAGGTAGTTTAATTTGGCTCTAAATCATGTGAAAGGGAGTGATATGACATACGGCTAGACAGAGAAGTAGAAGTCAAATTGTGGGAAGCTGAATGCCAAAATCAGGAGTTTTTAGGAGGCAGGCAATAGGGAGATACTGAAGTTTTTGCCTATTAGAGTTACTTGATCCTAAGGTGGCAGGTGGGGGTGAGGCTGGAAGGGAGGATGGATTAGACCATCAAAGACAGGAAGGTCAGTTAGGAGGTTATTATAGTAGGCTAGATGAGAACAGATGAGAGCCAGGACTACAAATGGGTGCAGTTAGTATTGATAGGAAGGATGAGTGCAAAATATGCTGAGGAATAAGAAATGTCAAGGCTTGGGAACTGAATGTGTAGGATGAGGGAGAGGGGCAGAGGCAAAGATGGGTACGAGGTTAGGAGACATTTGGGTAAAGTGTGTAATGCATTGAACTAGAAATCAGGAATCTTACCTCAGATACTTGTTAGCCTTGGGACCCTCAGCAAATTACTTAACTAGCCTCTATTGCAGAATAGAGATAATAATAGGGGCTCTTGAGGATTAAATGAGATAATATCCATAAAATTCTTTGCAAATCTTAAAGGGTTATATAAATGAAAGCTATTATAGGTCTGCTGGTACATGTAACTTAGAGGTGTCAAACACTGGTCCCTGGCCCCATGTGTCCCATGATACTTCCAAGTGGGGCAGACCTGATTAAACTGCAATTGAGAAATATTTAACAAAATGAGTAAAAATACAATAGAACATAGATAATGTTAATATGTAATTTTTAAAGTTAATTTACAGCCCACAACCCTACGAAGTGTGGACTAAAATGTAATTGGGAAATATTTAAGCAACGAAATGAAAATACAGCAGAACATAGGTAATGTTAATATGTGGTTTTCTAAATCATTATGTGGTTTAGCGGTTTCCTATTTGAGTTTGACATCACTGATATAAGCCATATCAGCAGCATAGATTATTGTTGTTTAGTCATGTCTAACTCTTTGTGACCTGTGGGTCATGCTGTTCATGTTTTTTTGTTGTTAGTTTTATTTTAGCAAAGATACTGGAGTGATTTGCCATTTCTTTTCCCAGTGGATTAAGGCAAACAGAGGCTAAGTGACTTGCCCAGGGCCACACAGCTAGTAAGTACCTGAGGATGAATTTGAACTCAGGACTGCCTGACTCTAGGCCCAGTGTTCTATCCATTGAGCTACCTAGCTGCCTCCACAGAATATTATAGAACAGTTATCCCTTCTACATCATGGGGATTAGGAGTACAGTACCCCCATAATCTGGAAAATCCATGTAAAAAGTTTTGGCTCTCCTTTGTATCAGAGAAGAGGTCTGAATTAATATGATATTAAAAGATAAAATATATTGATATTATATAATACTATACATATATTTTATGCATTTCTGAGTTTCTAAACTTCTGTGTGGTCTGCTAGCCTTAATGTGCTGTCTGTGGCTTCTTCGAAACTTCCCCCAAATTCCCATTTAATTTCTTATGCCAACCTGTGATATATTGAAACCTTCATGGAAAAAGTCAGAATATGGAAGGCATAACTGTAGTTCTCAAAGTGTAGTCTCAGGACTCCTGGGAGTCTGGGAAGTTAAAACTATTTTCATAAGAATATTAAGATATTTTCATTTCTAATATGATAAAGATATATTACATGTATATATAATATATGTATATATAATGTGTAGGTATAATCCACATAAACAAAAGTTCTTTGGGAGCCTCACTAATTTTTAAAAGCATAAAGGGACCCTGAGAACTGTTGGTCTAGAGGAAAGATGCCTGGGTTTGGAGTTGAGAGACCTTGGTTTAAGTTCTGCCTAAGATACTTGCTAGTGTGATTATGGGGGACTCTCAAGTTCTGAGTAGTCAGTGAATAGAGCTCTGGGAATGGAATCAGGAAGACCTGAGTTCAAATCTGACCTCAGACACTTAATACTTACTAGACGTGTGACCTTGGGAAAGTCACTTAACCCCAATTGCCCTGCCTTTCCCCCTCCAAAAAAGCAAAAAAAAAAAAAAAACCACCCCCAAACAAAAAAAAAACCTTTAAAGTTCTCTAAATGTTATTATTATTATTATTACTGTTATTATTAAAGATTATTAGGATCCTTGGAGAATGGTCTTCCATCAATAGAAATAGAGAAGAAAGGAAAAGGGAGGGTTTGGGGAAGAATGTGGTAAATTTTTGGGGTTTTTTTCTTGCTTTTTTTTTTGGAGGAGGAAAGTAGGGCAATTGGGATTAGATGTGTTGAGTTGGAGGTCTTGGCAGAACATCTGGCAAGCCATTAGAAAAGAGACTGGAGATCTAGAGAGAAGCTGGGGAAAGGAATAGAGATTTGGGAACCCTACACACAAAGCCATGGAAGCCATGGGAAAAGCTCACCAAAAGAGAGAGTGTGAGATATAAAATTCTCAACATAGGACCAGGTAAGGAACCTGAGGGGCCATCTAGTTCAACTCTTTTGTTTTAAAAATGAGGAAACTAAGGTGTAAAGAATGCGAATGATTTAGTTAATGGGACCTGGATCTAGAGCTGGAATGGACCTCAGAATTTGAGGGAAGTTAAGCGACTTGTCTATGGTTTCACAGTACCAAGTCTCAAAGTCAGGATTTGAACTCATGTCTTCTGAATTTAGAGTTAGTACTTTTCCTTCTCTACCATGCTGCTTGCTCAAGGTCACACAAATGATAGAATCAGGGTTTGAATTTCGTTTTTCTGACTCTGAATCCAGTGCTCTTTCCATTTTACCATGGTTGAGCCTCGGGAAATGCACATATATTTGTAGGTTGTTTTTTTTTTTTGCTTTTTTGGGAGGGCAATTGGGGTTAAGTGACTTCCCCAAGGTCACACGGCTAGTTTTTTGTGTTAAGTGTCTGAGGCTGGATTTAAACTCAGGTCCTTGACTCCAGGGCAGGTGCTCTACTCACGGCACCACCTAGCCTCCCCCCATATATTTGTTATGGAAGGATGAGAACTGACTGAGCAAAACCAATAGAGAAAGAATGATTCTGTGAGGTGGTAATATTGAAAGAAAACTGGCTCTGAAGTTCATGTGCTTTTTACCCATGTGACCTTGGGCAATTCACATAATTTCCCTGGAACTCAGGTTCTTCATCTATAAAATGAGGGTGTTAGACTAGCTGGACCTTGCTACCCCTACTAGCTCTAGATTTATGATTCTTTGTGGACAGAGAGATAGGTGGAAAACCATGAGATGGAAGTATCATGGGATCCTTAAGAAAGCCATCAAGAAGGAGGGGATGGTCTTAAGAGTTAAATGCCACAAAGAGGAAGAGAAAAAAAAATGAAAAAAAGTCCTTTGACTTTTTTTTTTAAAGCAATCGGGGTTAAGTAACTTGCTGAAGGTTACACAGCCAGTTATTGCTGGATGTGGTGCTAAGTATCTGAGCCCAGATTTGATCCAGGTCATCCTGACACTGGAGCCAGTGATCTTACTCGCTGAGCCACCTGGCCGCCCCTCTTTGACTTTATTGATCAGGTCTTTGTCCAGTTTCAATAGAGTAAGGTTTATATGGAAATTATATTGCTAAAGGCCAAGGAATTAGTGGGTGCTGAGAAAGTGAAAGAAAGGAGTGTAAGACTGCTCATTCTAGGTGGTGCAGTATGGGTTTAGAATCAGGAAGATTCATCTCCCTGAGTTCAAGAAACTTAATCAGAAACTTACTATCTGTGGCCCTGGGTAAGTCACTTAACCCTGTTTGACTCAGTTTCCTCATCTGTAGAATGAGCCAGAGAAGGAAATGGAAAATCACTCCAGTATCTTTGCCAAGAAAACCCCACATGGGAGTGTGAAAAGTCAGACACAACTAAAATGACTCAACTAACCTTATAAATTTACATGTAGCACATGTCCAGATTTAAGGGTATATCTCTCTATCACTAGTCATTTCCTAATGTCTAACCTCAGTACAGGTAAAGTGATCAAGGAAGACATGGTAAGCTTCTGAAGAGGTGCCCATAACCACACCCCACAAATACTGAAATAACATGGAAGGCAGTTCTTTATGAAGCAAATTCTCCTCCACCCTATTCTCTTACAGTGTATAGTAGTAACTGCCTTGCTTGACTACCTTCCTAGTGACAGAGAACCTGATTCTCAGGCAGTCATTAGCTTTTCAGGGTGTGGGAAATATATTTGTTGAGAAAGGACTCCGTGATTCTTGGAACAATGCTATATTTGTCTACTTTGCAAGAAAACATAGTGTCATTCCACTGGTGGGAACTCAATCAAACTGCCTGGAAAGCATTTCACTTTCTCAATTGCATCACAAGTGGTTTTCAGGGCTTCTGCAGAATGGTGGCAAATTCAGAGGATACAATATCAAAATATTGACATGCAGGCTTAATTGTAGCATACTGTGGGGGAATAGCAAGAAACAGCCTTAATTTTCCATTCTCTCCTCCAGCAAATTTCCCACTCAAACTGATAGATTATTATTTCTGGATGAAGATTTTAGATTCAGGACCATGATTGGAAATAATAAATTGCAGCTGACTCACTCAGGCACAAGGTATGTGCTTTTACCTCCTGGGTTTCAGTTTCATGACTTTAAAACTGAAGGAGTTAGCCAAAGGTACCTTCAAGTTGTAAATTGCTATGATTATGTGGATCTTGTAAAAGTGGATTGCCTAAACCTCCTGGTTTAGAGAAATCACCAAAAGCCAATAACTTCCCAAGGTCATGAGATTTCCAGGGTCACATCCACCCCATGAGGACAGGAGTGGTAGCAGCTAGCCCATCAAAAGGCCAAGTGACCCCTCAAAGTATTTGAACTAGCTGTGTCTAAAGTCACAAGTATCATCTTACCTGGTCAATTCCCATCTTCTTCCAAGTACTGCAAAATGATAATGCTTATTTATGATAACAGTTATGATATTATGATGCACCCAAACAGCATCCAGAAATCCAGAGGTGATTGAAAAGAGTCACATATCTTAATAGTATCCAGATCAACTTAGTGAAGAGTACTGAAAGTCTAACCCCCCAGGGGTGGGGATCCTGTGGCCTCAAGACCACATGTGGCCTTCTAGGTCCTCTTTTGTGACCTTTTGACTGAGTCCAAGTTTTACAGAACAAATCCTTTTATTAAGGGGATTTGTTCTGTAAAGTTTGGATTCAGTCAAAGAGCCACACTGGAGGACCTAGAGGGCTACATGTGGCCTTGAGGCTGCAGGGGTGGCAAAGCAAGTTAAGAAAAGTGATTTTTGTGTCAGCTAGGTGGCACAGTGAATAGAACACCGGTCCTGGAGTCAGGAGGACCTGAGTTCAAATTTGACCTCAGACACTTGACCCACTAGTCATGTGATCTTGAGCGAGTCACTTAACCCCAATTGCCCTGCCCTCCCCCCTCTAAAAAAAACCAAAAATGCAAAGTGACTTTTTAAAAAAAAATTGAGGGCAGATGAAGGAGAAGAAAGCATTTGTTTAAGTAGAACTTAATTTGGTTTTTGGAAAAGTCATTTCTTAATTTAGAATTCTTAATTAATCCTGCTGCATTTTGCATTTTTATCAAATGACAATCATTTTTTTTATGAATCTCTTCATACAAAACACATGCATATATTAACTGTAACAACAACAATAATAATGATAATACTAATTTATATTTCTCCTCAAGGTCTCCAAGCACTACCTCACTGATCTTCTACCATCATCTGAAATAAAGAGATGCCTAGGATAAGTGTCACAAAGGATGCCTTCTTTAATGAGCTCTACGTCCATAAAAAGAAGAGGATTGGTCATAGAATGATGGTAAGAGATAATCAAGGGATAGTCTGTGTGATACACTGGTGATTGAGACAAGTCAAAACTTCTCAAGGAAGTTCTCTTGCATATTAGTTGGGTACCCTGAGGAGGACTTCCAAAAAAAAAACATGAAAAGATTCCTACACAATGAGAAAGGATGGATTGAGAGCTATACAGTTGGACAGAATACTGCCATTGATGTGATCACAAATCCCTTAAAGTAAAATTGCTATTAGTACATAGATTGGGTATGTTTTCCTTGCATAGGATCTATACTATATCTAACTTTAAAGATAGATATAGTCCATGAAGTCCAAGGCCAATCAATTAATCGTCAATTAATCGTTATTGAAAACTTCTACGTACAAGTCACTGTACGATAGTCTATGGTAAAAATAGATGTAATCCAACAAGATCCTTGGCCTCAAAGAACTTACTGTCTCGATAAAGAGACTAATACAGAAAAGATGCTGAGGCTGATAAAATTATATCCCTTGATTTAGAGCTACAGAACTCTTTGCTTAAAGGTTAACTGCAGGAAGCAGTATATTATAAGTGCTCTACAAGTGGTATAAACAGGATGTCTACATGAGTTCATGTAGATATGAAATATGAAAAAAGTTCATGAAATATTTTTTGGTTGAAATGGTCAGGTAAGACCTCACAGAGGAAGTGAGATTTGAACAATGGCTGGATTGAGACAGAATAGTAGAGAAGAGGAAGAAAGGAATTTTGGGATTAACATGTCAAAAACAGAAGAAAAATAGACCCAATCTAAAAAGAATAACACATATATAGAGCAGTTTTGAATTTTTCAAAATTATTTGATCCTGTGAGATAAGTGCTATAGACAGGTATACCCAAGACACAACATAATTGTAGAAGTGATCAAAATGGGGCGGGATGAACTAGGTGAGGCTGAGTCTTAAGAGTCACTCCTTAAGGAAATGATGAATACAGACTGGTAAAATGGAGGAGGAATGCAACATTTCTGAATATCCAGTGTCAAAGGTAGAATTCAAAGCCAGGCCTTTACTCCCTTCAAATCTTGTGCTTTTCCTATTACTACACACTGGTTGATATCCATGACTTTTTGACAAGGTATGGTAACCTGGTAATTCTAATTAGGGTGAGGGTAGTGTTGGGGGTGTTAAAGAAGAACATCAATAGAAAGGAATCCAAGGTTTTGAGCCCAGGTGTCTAAAAGAATGGTCTTGTCATTGACAGAAAAAGAGAAATCTAGAGTGGGAGTCTCTCTGGGGAGAAAGAAGGAAGATTATTTTAGGTACATTTTAAGCATTTTGAGTTTAGGTGACAAAAAGGATAGCTCCATGTAAATGGAAGATGTGTGAAGCTACAGAACAGGAGTGAAGAAGGGAAGTCAGAAATAAAGATGTAAACTTTGAAGTCATCTGAGAAGAGATAATAGATGAATATGTAAGAATAAATAAAGTGCCTGATGGGGGAGAAAGTAGAGCAAGAAAAGAACAGGGTCAAACATTCAGGATAAGGCTACACCTAGGGGTTTGGAGGAAGAGGAGCCATTGAGGAAGAAATGTTTTAAATGCTAAAATTGATCTGGATATGATGGATATTTCTACTATGGTTATTTTCCTTTTTTGGGCGGAGGTGAGCCATCTTCCTATTTACTTTCTTTATCTTTACCTTTTTCATCTTTACCTCCTTCATTTTGCAATTTCTTTTTTCTTTTTTTTTTAAATGTCAAGGCAAATAATTATTACAGGAGTTTTTTTTTAGAAAAAGCTATCTTCACTATTTTTGTACTATGAAGATATTTGAGGTAAAACTGAGGATGGTATTCATCACTCACCTTTCAATTTAATTCAATCCAACAAGCAGTTTAAAAATGCCTGCTATGCGTTATATGATAGTGATACAAAGTCAAAACCAAAAGTGATCCTGCCCTCATGGTGCTTCAGTTCTCTTGGAAAGAGAGAGAGAGAGAGACAGAGAGACAGACAGACAGACAGAGAGACAGCCACAGAGGGAGAGAGACAGAGAAATAGAGACAGAGACAGAGAGAAACAGAGAGGAGACAGAGAGACAAAGACAGAGACAGAAACAGAGAGACAGAGAGAGATTGAAAGAGAGTAGTGTTCTGGGTTGGGCCTGACTCAAACCAATCCTATGGTAGTTTAGGTTAGATTTGGGAAGAAAATGAGAACCTCATAGGTTATTCAACAGTTCACAAAGAGGGATTTACTTAGCTATAGCAGGGGAAGGCTATTCAAGGAGGAGAAGCATTGAGGACGTCTAGATTTGATGCTTCCTTGCCTGAATTACCCACGGGGATCTACCAGCCAAGCTTCAGAGCACCCCTGGAACTTCCCCATGGCTACTTTGTACCTAGGAAATGAGGAAGTGACTTCAACAATCAAATCTGCAGGAAGATTTTAGCATCTTTCACAGAAAAACTAACTTTATTTGCATGGGTGAAAGTTTAAGATATTGCTACCACCCTAAGGGGAAACAGCACATAAAACAATAAGTGAATGAAAAATATTTACAAAGTAAACAAAATACAATTTGAGGGAAGAGAAGAGAACACTAATAACCAGAGGGGATCAAGGAAAGGCCTAGTGTAGGAACAGTTCTTGAGGCCAGCTTTGAAAAGTCCTGGGGATTCCAAAGGGGAACAATGGAACTAGGAGGGAAAGTATTCCAGGGACAGGGGGACAGCCTGGGCAAATGTACTGAGGTGGGAGAAGGAATATCATTTATGGGGAGCAGCAAGGGAGCCAGTTTTGCTGGGGAGAAGAGTAGCATACTAAGAAACACATTTTAAAAACTTACTTTTTTCAGTTTAAGTCTGAAAGAAATGAATTTACGCTTTTATATGCATAACTAGCAGTCTAAATTTTGTGAACTCTGGCTATTTTATTCTTTTGTTGGATGTTTACTTTAAAATACAGTTAACTTTGATGGAACAATAAAACAAAAAAACATGGGAACTAAAAATAGAGTAGAATAAAGGAACCATGAAAATACAGATGCTAAAGAACCCTGGTTGTTTACATCTAGAATTGAAATGATGTCTTTTATATAGAACAGGGGGAGGAGAAAAAAGTGATTTCAAATGAATATTAAAAAAGTCATGTCAAATAAATGGGCACAATGATATAATTTACAACTCTGACATGAAAGAAAAATTTAGAGTTTTCTTAGCAACAGAAGCCCTATTAAGTAGTCAAGTGTTAGGCATCAGGCTCTCTCTGCTCTGCCCTCTCCCCAGCTCAGAGCACGACTGTCATTTGAAGCACCCTGTTGACATGGTGTTCGCTTAAATGGTACCCAGAAAAATGCTTCACATGCTGCTCATGGAGAAAAGCCCAGCTTCGCCCTCTTTTTATGAGATGCCAGATTTCACTGTTGGTGTTTACAGTAACAGAGGAATGTGATATTAATATTTAGCTTTTTCAACAGAAATATGCATTTAAATGGAAATCTCAACATGTAAGCTTGTGAATGAGGGCTGTCACAGATGTGGCCTGTGGTTTCTGGTTCACACAGGTTCAGCACCTTCTATGAAAAAAACAAAAAGATTCAGAAATTGGTCACTGGAGGAGGCAATCAGAGCAGAATGGCTGGGGAAGAATGAAGATGTTTACAGTTCTGGGGGAAGCCCAGCACTCTGGAGGGTTCTGGAGCCCTGCAGGGGAGAGAAGCCCCACATGGACAGCTGCAGCATCAAAGGATCCCAGTGACCTAGATTCAGCTACAGATTAGGGCCTGAGCTTCCATCATTATAGTGGCAGCTTAATTGCACTTTCATAGTCTACCCAGTAACACCAAGGGAAAATTGGGTTGCTATCCTGGGAGCTTGGGGGGGGTGGGGAGAGGAGGGGACTTCCCTTTCCAGGATTCCAAAATTAAATACTCTCATCCACTTTTAAAAACACATCTAGAAAACCTGCTAACAAACTGACTGCCTCTCACAGCCCTAGAGAAGGAGGGAAAGGGAAATGTTATGTATTTGCTTTTGACCTTTTCTCTGTCCTGATTGATGGGCAAAATTATCTTAATACATGGGGACCTCAGCCTATGGTATCCCAGAAGATATGTCTTTCTCATCAGACTGAGTTGACAAAGGAGGTATAAATCAGGACAAAACTTAAGGAATTAATTTTCCACTTTGCTGTTAGGACTGAATATATTAAAATCAAATCATTTAAGATCTCAATAAATAAATGGGAGCATTTGAAAGCAGATTTATTGCAGCTTTGGCTCCACCTTGAATGGTGCAGAGTCTGATTTCACAGGGAGAAGCTAGAATAGTATGCCCCTTGGGAAAAACAAAGTGGAAAACAAAATGGATCTGGGAATTGGGAAAAAAAAAAAGAATTCCATTTAGCAAGTGCAATTTAGGAAAACCAGGCCTTGGTGGTATGCTAAATACATGAAAATTGTAACACCCAAAGTCTTTCATGAATATTATAATTTAAAATAAAAAAGCATCTTGCTCATTTTCTATTGGAAACCATGAATATTTCTAAAACATTTTTCTTTGAAGTAGCTTCAGTTTTTTTTTTTTTAATAAACACTTGCTCATTAAGCCTTAGACATCCGTGGTAGTTAGGCAACAGGTAGCTCTGAGAGATCCTACCTAAGGAAATGAAAACTGAAAGAAGTCAAATTTACTGGATTGGGCTGACCCAGAAGGTCATTAGGGTATGTGCCCAGCAGCAACCTGCACTTTTTGCCCAATTTGAGGGGGGAAAAGGAGAGAAAGAATAGCAATTTTTTGACTTCAGGAAACTTGTCATCATGGGAATCTTCTCAGTCCCATTTTTTGGAAGTACACAAATGTAAAGAAGGTTCTAGCTATCTTTATAAATGGCCAATTTTCAGGATTTGTTATCAGAGCTTGTATTTTCTCTCTAGTTCCTGAATTTCACTGCCTTAGTATTTTCTACAGTATCATGAGGGTTTTGGGGAATCATTTCAAGCTATCAGAAAGATGAGACAATAAGAAAGACTTGGGGAAATCTTATACTGATCATTACCCAAAAAAAGGTACCTGAGAGAATATTAATAACTACCAACCCTTAAATTGATTTTCCCATCTTTACAATTTTTTTTTCTTTTTGGAGGGGGGAGGGCAGGGCAATTGGGGTTAAGTGACTTGTCCAAGGTCACATGGCTACTAAGTGTTAAGTGTCTGAGGTCAAATTTGAACTCAGGTCCCCCTAACTCCAGGGCTGATGCTCTATTCTCTGCGCCACCTAGCTGCCTCACAAATTTTGTTATGAAAATTATCTACACATGTAAAATGAGGAAGTTATATTAGATGACCTCTAAGGTATCTTGTCTCTATAAATTTATGAACTATTCCTAGTCAGATACTTTGACTATTTATTGGGGATTGGCTTTTGTCTTATTTGTTTCTTTTTATATAGTTATCTATATATCTTGGACATTAAAGCCTTATCAGAGATGTTTATAACACAGTTTTCCCCCCAGTTAACTGCCTTCCTTTTTAGCTTAGTTGCATTAACTTTATTCATGCAAAATCTTTTCAATTTCATTTAACTGAAATGATCTATTTTATGTGGTCTTTTATGAAGAGGTAAGTTTTTCTTATCCATTCTATTCCCTTTCTTTTTTTCATCAATGAGGCCTACTTTTCCTGCAGCTCCTTCCTGAGGTGCCCAGTGTTCTCATATTTACTCTCTCTTCTATTCAAAGTCTACTCTCAGAGCCTTCCTTCATACTAAGGTATAAATAACAGGAGCTTAAGAATATTACCACTCCCCAAATAGATTTTAGTTCCTTAACCAGGTCTCTCTTTTTCTCCCCATACCTGTGAAGGGTACCTGACTGAGCCATGGAATATTAAAGGAAGGAACTTTGACAATAATATCCACTCCATTTTACAGATGAGGAAACTAAAGCCCATGAAAGGAAAGTGACTTGTCTAAAGTCACACAATCTATTAATGGTAGAATCTGGACTAGAATTTAGGTCTCAGATTAGCTTTCCCCACAATTCTCATGTTTTAATACTGTGAAGGACCTGTAGTCTCATCTAAGGTTCAGTGGATAGAGTGGATAGGGAGGGAGACTGGAGTCAGGAAGACTCAACTTCTTGAGTTCAAATCTGGTCTCAGACACTTATTAGCTATGTCACCCTGGCCAAGTCACTTAAGCCCATTTGTCTCAATTTTCTCATCCATAAAATGAGCCAGAGATGGAAATGGCAAACCGCTCCAATATCTTTGCCAAGAAAATCCAAAATGAGGTCATAAAGAGTCAAACTAAAACTGAACATCAAAAATCTCATCAAAGTTGGAAATCACCCCAACTAAGAATAATTGTAACCCATTTATGCCTGTCCATTCTGGGCTACTCTCTGCAAGTACTTTTGTAAATCTGCCATTGGATACCCATACTTTGTGTTGGGGACCTTCCCCCAGTTCTTTTGATATTGCTTATATAAAAATTGAGTATGGTGGCTGTTCGTTGCTTATCCCTTTCTCTCAGTATATGACCAGCCTACCTTTTTTTTTCTCCCTAGTCCTGTGTTTTTCTGATGACTACCTTTATGCCATTTGATCAACAATCTGTTGAATTTCAATGAGAATCAATGCTTACAGAGCCTACTTCTTGGGCTATGTATTTGTATAATCATTAGAAAGAACCTGAGAAGTACAGAACCTGAGAAGTACGTTCACAAAATCATAGAATTTGAAAATTAATGGCTTAGTGGCTATCTGGTCCTCCTCATCCTCACTACAACACCTCATCCTAGTCATGGAGCCTCGGCTTGGAGACCTCTAAATCCTACTCCATCCCTAATTTTTCTCTCTCATTGCATAAATTCCCCTTATGAATCCAAACTTCCATTCTTACCAAGATTCTCTTTCATCCAGTCTTAAATTGTCTACTTCTTTTTTTTCTTCCAATAGAAAGGGGTTAAAAGAGATTATAATCTGGAAGGTGATATAATTTTATATTTCAAACCTTCTTTCAAGGGGTAAGAGTGTCTTAATACAGGTTTAAGAAGATTAAAGATACCAAAGCTCAGTACAAGAAAATACAAAGCACACAAGACCAAAAAGTAAAGCTAGTCAGCTTTATTGAGAATACATACCGAAAATAAAGATGGGCAGTCAGGCAGGATGGAAAGTAATCAGATGTTATGGAAAGTAATGAAAAGAGCTATCCCACTGGGTACCCTGGACAGAACTGGAAACCCAAACTAGTAAAGTCTGGTGGGCTTTAAGAATGTTCTTCTTCCAGTGGAGAAGGATGAGGCACTGGGGGAAAGGGAGAGAGTGAGGAGCATGGACCTCGGGACTGGTGCTGGTTCATGATGGTTAGGGGGTAGGAGGATTTCTTAGGAATCAGCAGCTAATTAAAATTCAAATTTCCCACTGGTAGGAAGGGGACTTTCAGCCATTACTGCTGATTTTATTTTGGCAATATAACTCAGGAGATAGCAGTTATCTGAATAAGTATGAAGACCCAAACATACTTTCTTTGGCTCCATTCAAACCTATGCTGGATGAAATTCCATATCCCACAGTGGAATACCTGATGCTTCAGAACTCTATAAATATGACACTGAGGGTTTAGATGATCACTTCCCAGATGTCCTTATACTCTAGCATATGCTGTCTTGAAGCTGTGTATCAGGTGGGAATTTGGGTATTAATAATCATTTTATACACAGCTGGGAAGGTAGGTCAGGAATCTGAAAATAAACATGACTTCAAGTCATATGCAGTTATTAGAATACAACGTCTAACCCTCAATGGCCAACCCAAATGTAAAATTAAATACCTAACAGAACAGTCAAACTAATGAAAGATACCTATAACCAAAAACATAAAAGAAAAAAAGAAAGAAAAAAGAAGTAAAAGAATGAAAGGAAAAAGAAGGAGAAACATCACATTTACAGGGGCTTAAGATTGCTTCCTTCAGGAGATGCCTATGAGCTCTCAGCTCCTTCTATCTTCTCCCTCTAGCCCTCCCCCTCCCCAATTTAACTTGCTCTGCATCTTTTGTTTCATCAGCATAATCAGAATAACTTTCAGAATGTAAAAGGACAACCTTTAATCAGAATTAATTATTTGGTGGACTGACTGTCAGTGTTGATAAAAAAAATCGGGACCAACCTGGGTAAAATTGTGAAAATAACTAGGACCAATGTAAGTAAACTTGTGAAGAATCCATTTTGCCCCCCCTTTGTTTTTCATCCCTGAAACATGTTTTTCCTCCTGCCCAGAGATATCTGATATTTACCATCTCTGCCATCAAAGCTTGTACTCTGATCCATCCTTCATACTAAAATGTAAATGACTGATAGGAGCTAAAGAATATTATACCTACTTAGAGAGATTTTAATTTTTCCAATGGAGTATTTTACATTTCCTTCTATTTTTCCATTCTGTTTGATTTTATTTGATTGATTCTTGATGTCTTATAGAGTCATTAACTTCTACTTGCCCAATTCTAATTTTTAAGGAACTATTTTCTCCTGTTAGCTTTTGAATCTCCTTTTCCATTAGATCAACTGTAATTTTTAAGGATTTGTTTTCTTCAGTGGATTTTTGTACTAGGGAGACTTTAATTTCTAAAAGAGATCAAAATCTTAAGATAAAACAATGACTATCTAATGATAGAATTTTAAGCATTAGCCACTAGCTGGGAGGCTGGGGAGAGAACTGAGTGGGATAAAGGGGTCATTTTTTAGTTCCTTTGAAATCATAATAATGAGACTGATACCTACTTCATCTCCCAGTAAAGCTTTTTCTGATAAGAACAATGTAGACTGGTTTTTGCTTTCAGCACTCTGCTGAAATTACTCCTTTTCAAAGGTCACCAATAACTTCTACTCACCTAGATCAATGTCCTCTTCTTGCCTTTTCTTGATGTCTCTAAACATTTAATACTATTGCACCCCTTGCTTTTTGACCGTGTCATCTCCATTGGCTCCTTGATGCTGCTTTCTTCTGCTTCTCCTATGTTTTTGACTGTTCCTTCTTGGATCATACTTCATTGATTCTCCATATACTTAATGTGGGTACCTTCAAGACTCTACTCAGATATCCACTCTTCTCTATATACAATCTCTCCTTGGTAATCTTACCTACTACCACTAATTCAGCTGTCACCCCTGCACAAATGACAAATAATGCTTAAATCTATTGCTGGAACCTAACCTTTCTCCTGAGCTCCATATTCATATTTCCAACTGACCAAAGCTTGGGGAAGGAAAAAAGTATAAATTCAGTACCTAGTAGCATTTCATGAATGGAAGACAGGATTTCTGTGGTACAGATACATCCTCAGCCAACTTTAATTCTGATAATGTCCCATTATTTGATGAGCTTTAGTTATTTTGTGGATTTAGATAGGTGTACACTTGAGAAGCTAATTTCACCTTAAATACTTTTCATTGTGAGGGGGGAAAATGCTCTAAGGTATCAATAGATTTTGATGGATAGTTTCCCATGAGAAATACAAAGATGCAAGGTGTGGTATTTTATTGGGGCATTCAAGATTCTATAAGGCATTTTGATAATATATCCCCTCCCTAAATTCATTTATTTATTAACTTTTATAGTTTTGTCTTCCTGGAATATCCAAGGACTAGAGTAAACATTACCTTTGCTAATGCTTCTAGGCTTCTAGTCATGAATTTTTTTCATAGGTGTAATGGGATTCATTATCCAGACAAGCTCAATCTTGTGGACTAAATCACCTCTGAGAATTGACCATGGTCTTATGGTTGCTTCTAACTACAGGGCACTTACTGATGCAAATGACCTGACCATTTCTTAAATACCAGAGCATCTACTAGTCATTTCATTTCCACTTGTCTTGGCCTGCAAAAATATGATGTTAGTTTAGGAGTATTCAGTCTAAACCCAGACAAAATTTTTGTAGGCCATTCTGTTCTGGTACAAAGCTATCACCTTCAGTTTGGAATTTTCACAAGAGGTGGTTAGAAACACGTGCTCTGCATACACAATGATCCTAGCAATCTTGCAAAAAGCTAAGACACCTTTTCCATTCTTTTTCAGATTAGTAGTTCTCTCCTTTGGGAATCCAACAGTTTCCCAAAATTATCTTTAAAAATAGTTTTATTGTTGCCTTTTGTTCTTCTGGCACAGTTATTTCTGCTTAACCTTCCTTATGGAACCTTTCCTTGGGACAACAATGAAAACAACAAAATTAAGCAATGCAAAAAACCAATATCCATATATTGGATATATACCTGCTGATATATACCAGCTTTCACATTCATAGTCCCCACTTTTCTGCTAAGAAGAGGAAAACATTTCCTCATCAGTTCATAGGACAGAGATTGAAAATAATAAATAATTCTCCAGTTTTACTGCTTTTTAGAGTTATTATTTATATTTCTGTAGTCATGCATATTGGCCTCTTGTTCTGTTTTCTTTGTGCCTTGTTAATTTAAGAAGTGCCCTTATGTTTCTAGAAATTCCTCATATTTGTGCTTTCTTATAGTACTTTAGCATTCCTTTACATTTTTATGCCACAATTTCTTTGGCCTTTCCCCAACAGTCACCCTTTGTTTATAGCTTCCTTCCTTCCTTCCTTCCTTCCTTCCTTCCTTCCTTCCTTCCTTCCTTCCTTCCTTCCTTCCTTCCTTCCTTCCTTCCTTCCTTCTTTCCTTCCTTCC
>NW_027187391.1:37551069-37576988 GCF_028583685.1 Petaurus breviceps papuanus
AATTCATTAAAAGGTGACTAAATATTTCATACTCTTTGACCCAGTGACCCCACTACTGGGTATATATCCCTTGGAGGTTAGTTTTTTTTTTAATTTTTCTTTTTCTTTCTTTCTTTTTTTCTTACTATACTTTCTTTCTCCCCCCCCCCTCTTATAAGTGAAAGTATACTGCTATGAATATTTTGCTATGTATGGGATCATTCTTTCTACCACTGACCTCCAAGGGATATATGCCCAGTAGTGGGGTCACTGGGTCAAAGAGTATGAAATATTTAGTCACTTTTATTGAATGATTCCCAATGGATTTCCAGAGTGGTTGAATCCATTCACAACACTACCATCAGTGTATTTCCTCCAATGTTATGTTGATGGCTTGTTGTGAGTCTTCAGGACAAAGTCCTGAATAAAAACAATACAAATTTGTAGAAGACACATTGTTACCTTTGAGGAACTAGTTTTTAACAAATGACTCTAGTTCTTTCATACTTATAATCAACAAGCAGAAATAAAAGCATATAACTAAATAATAAGTATCACATATATGAGTTATGAAATTCAGCAGCAATAACAAATACAGCCAACTTTTCCAGGCATATTTTATGTGCAAAACACTGCTAGGCACAGAGAGTGATATGAAATTTAGTAAAAGGATGGTTCTTGTCCTTATGGAAGTTTCAGTCTAATATGGAGATTTGGTACATCTATGAACCAAATGTTAGAAAAAAAGTATGGGGGGGGGAATAATTTCTAGTAGGAGGCAATCAGAGAAGACATTATGTAGGAGGTAGATATTGGAGCTAGATTTTAAAGGATGGATTTCAATAAATGAATTATGGAAGTAGAAAAGGAAGAACATTGTTGGCAGAAGAAGGGACATGAATAGAAACTTTGAGGTAGGAAAAGACTCTGTGTACCCTATAGGGTCACCATCCATTTCCCATACTCTAAGGCCTTTAAGATTATGTCCTGGGCCATTCTCTCTTTCCCAGCTACATTCTATCTCATCTTGTCTCTCTGGGTTCAATTATTCTCTCTCTGTAGATGACTCCAAAGTCTATATAGCCATCCTTAATCCCTTGATTTAAATTCCTATACCAGAAATTCTTCATTGGTCACTTCCACTTTAGGTCCCACTGGCTTCTGAAACACAACTTGAGAACTCCCCATTTCCCCAGTCAGTCCTCAAGTCTGTTCCTCCTTCAAATTTTTCTATTTCTATCGAAGGTCATACAATATTTTTCAGGGACATGATGTTGAGGCCCCACTCTAGCTAGTTAGCTCTAGACACCCCCATTTCTTTTCATCCTAGCCATTTGCTGCCATACTTCTACTATATGTTCTCTCTCTCCCTTAACCTGGTGAAATCAAGTGAACACTAACAATGCTTTTGGAAGAGTGTGTCAATCAGCTGTCCTATAGCCCCACTATGATTTCTCAGATCAAAACACCCTTCTCTGGCTAGCACTCCTCTCTATGTGTTATCTCTCTCTAATAGAATGTAAGCTGCTTGAAAACAGGGAATGTCTTTCACCTTTATATTTTTATCCCTGGAGCTTAGTGTGATAGAAGGTTGAAAAGAGTATATATAGAACTTTTCCCCTGCATTAAAATTGTATCTTGTTCTGGTCCCCCTGATCATACTTCCTCTTTCTAGTCAGTATAGTAAGTTTGTAAGTAGCCAGTATAGAGGAGCAATAGCAGGAAATAAGATTGCAAAGGGGAACATGGAAGTCACATACAAATCCTCCCAAAGATCAAAGGAGCAAAATTTATACATTGCATCATATATTAAACAAAAATCACCTCCTGGTAATATGTATGGAATGGAAAAGATATCTAGACTTTGCTGTCAAGGTTGTTGATCCTATGATATGAAATCTCAGACAAGTTCCAGACATCCGTAAAACACCAAAAGGTACTAATAATGTTGAGATGATGTGTGTTAACTTTAAAGTTTTACCCACAGCTTTAAGATGATTTTGATATGTTAATGAACTAACTCCAAATCAGCACAGATAAGAGTTAGTCTGTTCCCTCCAAAATCCTATAAAAACGAGACCTCAAACTCCTGGCCCTGAGCACGATTTTATCTCCATTGGGCCCGTGCTGCTGAGTGGTTATTTGAAAGATGGTCTCTGCCTCTTCCCCTTCCCATCCCTTTTCCTGTGCCATCTGTCTCTGTACCCCCTTTCACCTCTGTCTCCATACTTTCTGTGATGTTTGCCTCTATACTTTTTGTAGCTCTTAAAGTATGATTATAGCCTCATTTCCTATTACCATTATGGTCTTTCCTGGCAAGTACCCAAAGAACTGGGGGTACCTGCCCTCATTTCATAATTTCTTAAATTAATTATCAATTCATCTTCCTACCTCCAGTCAACTGTATGTGTTTGACTCAGCATTGAGGAGGCTTAGTATTTTGAGATGATGGGGCAATCCCTGTATTGGCTGTTGAGCATGAAGAGTTAATGATTCAGTGTCAGTAGACCTTTAACAAAGGTAGTGGCTTCTCCCTTAATCCTCTTGTCTTTTGATTCTCCAAGTGGCATCATTAACTCTGGGACTTCCCATGAAGAGGGTGGGGTATATCATCTTTGTCCCTCTCTCTACCCTAACTGCTTTGTGGTTGTACACATGTGACAGCAAAAACTTATGCCCTGTTTAAAGTCAACTTGATCTTAGGTTTTATGTGATCTTAGGTAAATAAGTATCAATCCCAAAGTGGATGTGTCCAGATTTGGAAAACAATTTATATGTTTGAGAGGTTTAGAAGTTCTGGATCCTTTGGTCAGGGCTCACTGATTAATCTTTATATCCCTAGTGCTTACTACACTACTTGGAACATAGTAAGCCTTAATAAATGTTTGTTGATTGACTGACTTTTGACAATGGGAAGAGTCTAGTGTTTTGTGGAAAATAAGAGTATTGACCAAAAGATAAGTCCAATTTCTGATCCAAAGTACTCAAATATTTAAACTTTGAGGGAGACAGTGAAGAGCAGAGGTGAAATAAAAAATGTCTATTCAGCAGTCCCACAAATTAGTTTATGTTTAGATTGTTTTAAGCATCAACTTGCCCCCTTCCCCAACACACACACACACACACACACACACACACACACACTTATAAACACATTGCTCTAGGACTCACCTAGGACTGTTCAGTCCACATTCACAGGTCAGAGAACAGAGAAGTCTGAAGACTGCTTCAGCCCTTTAGGGTACACATTGATTTTTATTGTTATTTTAGCAAAGCATATAGCACCTAGTAAACACTTAGTAAATGCTTTTTCATTCATTCATACTCAACAGAGAATTTGAAACTTGTAGTTTAGTGTAAAGACCAGTGAACTGGGAGTCCCAGGACCCAGGGAAAAATCTCAGCTCTACCATTTCCAGCTCAGCCTGGGTAATCTTGGGTAAATCACTTAATCTCTGTGGGTCTTAGTTCCTTCATCTCTATAATGCAAGGGGTTAGGCCAAATGACCTCTAAGGTCCCTTCTGACTCTAAATTTATGTCTTACATTTCTTGACCCTTCCCTCTACTTTATCTCTCATATTGAGTAAATTGTTAAATCTCATTGCTTCTACATGCTAGCCTCCTCCCAGTAAATCTTCAAGTGATTCCTTATTCCCTCAAGACAAAAATATAAATTTTTCAGTTTAACACTTTAAGCCTCCTCCATTTTCTGGTTCTAATCTACCTTTCTAGATTTTGCATATTACTTCCTTTTACATAATCCATTTAGAAGTCAACTAGCTGTGGGCCAATTCCACCATCACATCTCCCTAATTATTATTGCCTTTGTATAGGTTGTATCCCAGGACCTGAATAGACTGGCTGTTTACTTTTGAATGTTGGAATACTTATCTTCTTTCAAGACTCTGTTCAGGAATTGCTTCCCATCCAGACCTTTCTTTCTTTTTTTTTTTTTAAAGCGGGGGGTGGGGGGGTGGGGGGGTGGGGGTGGGGGTGGGGTGGGGGGGTTAAGTAACTTGCTCAAGGTTACACAGCCAGTTATTTATGGGTGTGGTGCTAAGTATCTGAGCCCGGATTTGATCCCCAGGTCATCCAGACACTGGAGCTGGTGCTCTTACTCGTTGAGCCACCTGGCCACCCCTTCCAGACCTTTCTTGATCTCTACTATCTCTTCAAGTGTTTACTTCTTCCTCTCCTCAAATCATCTCATTATTTATTCATATTTTTACATGGCCATCTTTCCTTCTCCTCCCCCCCATACTCTACAGAATGCATGATTCTTGAAGGAAGGATTTTTTCACTTTTTCCTTTTTCTTCCTTCCTTCCTTCCTTCCTTCCTTCCTTCCTTCCTTCCTTCCTTCCTTCCTTCCTTCCTTCCTTTCTTCCTTCCTTCCTTCCTTCCTTCCTTCCTTTCTTCCTTCCTTCCCTCCCCCCCCGCTTTGATTTCTTCTCTATATAGAGGTCCTCATGAGGAAATTTCTAGATGTATAGATTAACAACTTCTGATACTTTGCTATATAGGCCTATCTTGGGGCTCTGAGAAATTAAGTTACATGCCCAGGGTCACATAACCCAGTATGTGTTTGAGGTGAAACTTGAAACCAGGTATTCTAACTCTGAGACCAGAACTCTATCCATTATACCTTGCTGTTTCACTTTGAATGAATATTTTTTGAATTGAAGTGGGAAATTGCTAATAGTTCAGGACTAGGATTCACATTTGGGTTTACTAGGAGGTCAGGCAGAGAAGAGAAATTTGGACTGCAGTCATATTGTGGAAGGTCTTGAATTACAAGCTGAACTTGGCCTTCATGCAAACCTCCCTATCTCACAGGGTTGTGTGAAAGAAAGTGCTTTGTAAATCCTAAAGCATTTTATAAATGTGGATGATTACCCCTACCATGACTACTATAATGAATAGCTTTGCAGGCATCCCAGGTTGTTGAAGAAGAGAGCAAAATGAGTAGGCCTGTGCGTTAAGGGGGTGAATCTGGCAGTGGCGTGGAGAATGAATTGGAATGGGGGAGATAATTTGAAGTTAGAAGGCCAGTGGGGAGGTTATGGCAATAGTCCAGGTCAGATGGAATGAGGGCCTGAACTAGGGTGGTGGCAGAGAGAAGAGAAAGATGGGGCTGCAAGAGAAAAATATATGACAGGAGAGTGCTTTATTTACTTGGAGAATTCAGCTGGTCTTGATTTCATAGGCAATAAAACAGTTTATTTCTCTGGTCAGATCATAGATCCTCTGCTAAGGGCAGGCCTCTGGTGAATATCTACAGAAATCCTTACTTATGATACAGAACTTGTAAAATTTTCCTATGCAGTGATCTCATCAAATGATAAATGATTATCATCATAATCAATTAAACCAGCATCTCTTCCCCTAACCCAAATTTAAAATGCACGATGGACATTATCTGATTAGTTCTCATACATCCCTTTGAGATAGATGAAGAATTTTTTTTAATATAGGGAAACTAGAACAAAGAGAAGTTATCTGTCCAAGGTCACACAGAGGCCACATCTCTGTGATGCCAATATCTAAGCAATCTGTTTTCTTTATCAAAAGCTTGGTCTTGTTGAAGATAGCATATGTCTTTGGGTGGTACTAGGGAGGAAAACTAGATTGATCTGAAAAGTTACTTTGGCAAAGCAGACCAAGGAAGATGATTCAGTCCCAGAAATGAGGAAAGAAATTTGCTTGTAACAGAACAAGAACAGTTCTGGTTCCACTTCCTTACTGAAGACAATCCTGAAGGTTGTAGGATGACAATGTAAATTTGTTTCCTCAAGTTACCCAGTTTAGCTGCAGGAATAACTAAAATGAGTTAGATAATTTTCAAATCTTGTCATGAATGGTAAATACCAGGTCTTCTTCAGGTCTCGGTTGAACAGAATCTTCTATTTTATAAGATTTGGGAGCTTCTATTTTCACTATGATTCAGATAACAAAGGACTTTGCATACCTTATCTTATCTGACCAATTCAACCAGGCTGTGCAGTAGATAGGGAGGCTGTTATTGTTGCCATTTTGTAGAGTTTCAGTGAAGTTAAATGAATTGCTGGAGGTCATGCAGCTAAGGAAGTAGGAGGAATGGCATATGGAAAGGCAGTCTCTTAAGGTAGTGGAAGTCTGAAAGACTGGGGTTCAATTTTTGCCTCTGAAAATTATTGGCTGTAGAACCCTGGACAGATCGCTCAGCCACTCCTAGCTTTAGTTACTGCATTTGCAATAGGACTATTCAAGGGGAATCCTTCCCAAGGAGCCAAGTATAAGCTCTCACTCTTTGCTGAACCACATGCTTGAGCAGATATGACTTAGCAAGTCTTGATAGAGGAAGAGGGAGGCTTCAGAGATATTGGATGATACCAATCATGGCCATGCTGGGCTGTAGGAGAGCTATAAACCTGTGAAATGGATCCCACTCCTTTTTTATATGAAATTTTATTTTATTTTTTCAGTTGTAGAGCATGTTCCCTCCTACCAACTCAACTCCTATAAAGAAAAAAAAAGAAAAACAAAACCCTTGTAACAAAGAAGAAGGAAGAAGCAGCTAGGTTGTGCAGGGCATAGAGCATTGGGCCAGGAGTCAGGAAGACCAGAATTCAAATCAGTTCTCAGACACTTACTAGTTCTGTGACCTTGGGTAAATCATTTCTTTGTCTGCCTTAGTTTCCTCACCTGCAAAATGGGGATAATAATAGCACTTATCTCATGGGGTTGTTGTGATGATCAAAGGAGATAATTATTTGTAAATGAGCTTAGTAGAGGCACTATATAAATGCTTGGTTCCATTTCCCACCCCATCTTCAAATAAGTAAAGTCAAACAAGAAGAAATTTCTGTGATGGCTCTATTAAAAAGAAAATATGTGTGTCATTCTGCATACTACTCCATCACCTCTCTGTTAGGAAATGGGTAGCTTTCTTTATCATCAGTCCTCTGGAACATTTCAAAATTGTTTTTTATTACAGTGTTGATGTTATAGTATAAATTGTTCACCTGGTTCTGCTCACTTTATTCTACATCAGTTCATTCAAGCCTTCCCAGGAATCTCTGAAACTCTCTCTTTCTTAATTTCTTACAGCACTATAATATTCCATTAGACTCATATAGCATAATCATTCCCCAGTTGATGGGTGTCCTCCTCCAACTTAGTTTCCACTACTAAAAGAACTGTTTGTAACTATTTTTAAACACAACGGACCTTTTCCTATTTCTTTGATCTCTTTGGGGTCATAGGCCTATTAATAGTATCACTGGGTCAAAGGGAATGCACAGTTTAGTCACATTTTAGGCATAGTTCCAAATTGCTTTCCAGAATAGCCATACTAACTTGTAGCTTTATCAGCAGTCCATCACTATGCCTGTTTTCCTACAGGTCCTTTAACATTTGTCATTTTCTTTTGTCACATTTGCCAGTCTGAGGAGTGTGAAGTCAGAGAGCCTGAGCCATGCTTAATTTACATTTCTCTAATCATTAATGATTTGGAGCATTTTTTAATATGGCTGTGGATAGCTTGGATTTCTTCCCTAAAGAATTGCTTATTCACATCCTTCTCTCATCTTTTGAACATCATTCTCCCTTCATCTCCTCCCCACAAATAAGGACCAATGGGAGTTTCTGTGTTATCACAGCAGGTGAATATTGCTTAGCAAACAGCCCAGGCCCAACTCAATGGGAGGTGTTCCACTGATCACCACAGTTAACCATAAAATGGAGTAATTACACTTGTATTACCTTTTTCACAGTATTGTTGTAAGGTTTAAAGGAGATAATGAATATAATGAACTGAAAACTTTAAAGAACAATGGAAATGTGAGGAAAGTTTAGTTAAAATAAACAATTCTATAGAAAGCATGAAAGATACAATTTAGTAGGCGATCACTATGATACCTTACCTACTGATAGTAATGATTTTTTCCCCTTCATGCCTCCTATTGGACATCAGACTTTTTTCTGAGAGGTAGTTGTTTAGTGGTTTCAGATTCTTCACGACCCGGGTTTTTCTTTTTGGCAAAGATACTGGAGAGGTTTGCCATTCCCTCCTCCAGCTCATTTTATAAGATGAGGAACTGAGGCAAACAGGGTTAAGTGCCTTGCCCAGGATCACTCAGCTAATAAGTGTCTGAGACCGGATTTGAACTCAGGGAGATGAGTCTTCTTGACTTCAGGCCCAGCACTCTGTCTATCCCCTGTGCCACTTAGCTTCTCCTATGTGTTAGTACTTACTAGGAATCATATTGTATTATAAGTATATGTTTGTCCTAGATCTTCTTGGTAAACTGTGAGCTCCCTGAGGTCAAGGACACACAGTGTCTTTTAGAATAATTAAAGCTCCCTTATGCCTATCACAGTATGCCACAGCAGGCAAATGTTTTCCCTGTTTCCCAGTAGAATGTAAGTTTCTTTAGAGGGGGTACTATTATGTGTATGTGTGTGTGTTTTTGTGTGTGTATATGCATGTTTGTATATCCACTTGTGAACACAGTAACTTGTTTAATTGAATTGAACTAAATTGACTATCCATTGATCTGCTATACCTGATTATGTGCTAGAGATAGAGGTATGCATATCTTTAGTGCCTTCTTTTTGGAGGTGGTCCTAGGATCAAGAGCTGGAATGTTCCTCAACGTTCAACCACCTCATTTTACAGACGTGGAATATGTGTACTAGGGTTATTGTGGGAGGGTAACCCCATGGGTAACAGTGAATAGGAGGAGGGGATAGAGAAATCCTGGAGAACCTACAAGTTGAGTCCTTTCCTTCTCCCCTTTTATGCTGGGCTTCTGACTAATAACAATAGTCTATGAGAAATTTGTGACTTCACATTACAAGTCTCTCTTTGCTTTTATTTCTCATGCTTATCCCCTTGGGCTGCCTTGGAAGTTTGTCACAGGCAGCACCATTAGATTTGGGTGTTCCTGAAGATAGCCATTTCAGCAACCTCTCTGCCTGGTGCCTACTCTGAAAACGTGTACTGGATGAATATACTGTATTATTCCAGACCGCATTGGCAAGCAATTTCTATCTCTGCACATGACACAAAAACACAAAGCAAGATTAGTAGTGGCTAATCTATTTTATACAGATAAACAGTTGTAAAAGAATGGGCAGAAATCCCAGGGGGAAAGGGGAACCACTATGGGTACATATTAACTGGGTGTAGCTGCCATAGGAACTGGGGCTTTCCTGAAGAAGCGAAACACAAACTCCAAAGAAGTAGGGAAATGAATGGCAACTACATTATCCTTAACACAGAACATTGGGAGACAAAATTTCTGTTTAAGGGTAGCAGTGAGTTATCTCACCCAACCTGGTTCACTAGGTTCAACATTCCCATTCCTACCCTACTACAAATAGTAACAACCACTTATTTCCAGGGTCCTTGAATGGAAGGACCGAGAAGCACAAATCCAATTTACCCAATGCCAAGCTAAGAGCTCAGCTTTGCCAAAATTAGGGTAGACTTTTACCCCAGTGGTTTCCTACTTCTACCCCAAATTCTTTGCAAACGTTCTAGAAGTCCATAACCTCAGTCACCCAAGTGAGATCCCTGGAAAGCATTTGTACTTCCATGATTATTCTGCTTTAGGATTAGATTTTAATGCAGATGAGGAAACTGAGGCATAAGAAAGTTATATGACTTTCTCAAGGTTATTCAAGTAGTAAATATTAGAATTTGGGTCTTTTGACTCTATAAGCGATAAAGCAAATAAGAATTTGAGTCATTTAAACAGGAAGACAAAGTTATCAACACATTTATTCAAAAAAGTCTTAAAGGCATGAAGAGTAATTTCTTACAAGGTTGAAACTGAAACTATCCTTTCAGGAAACAACTGTTATTCTCTATTCTCGTTTATTAGTATGGAGATACCCAGGAGGGCTATACTATTTTATGATTTGCTCCTTTAAAAAGATAAAAGAACACAGGGACATTTTTTTTTCCTTACTAAGAGAGTTACCAAACTTTAAAAATTGACATAAAGGGAGGAAAGAAAAGGGAGGGAGTATTTTAATATATATCTACCCACTTGGACAAGTCTCTATCAGAAAACTGATACTTAAAACACACACACACACACAACCAGAGTGCATCTGGATGAGGAAAAAAGGACATACAGGCAATTCTTACATAAAATTGGAACAGAACACTCTATTGTCTCTCCAAACAATAGAAATAGTCTCTAATGATGTAGTACCAGTAGTGCATAAACTACATAAATTGTCAGTGAAATCATTGTCCCAATGTAGTCTCCCACATTAACCAACCACAATCCCCAGAGGTGAGGGAAAGGTCTTTTCTCTCCTTTCCTAGAACCTGCCACCACTTCAGGTCTCTCTTTCACTGCTATGTAGCTGTGGGGAAAAGTCTAATGAGCTGCCCTCAGTGATAGAGGAAAGTGTTTAGATGAATAAAAACTGTTCTTAGCCTTGGCCAGAAACTCATACTGAATTCAGGCCAGTCAAATGGATAAACAAAATCAGGCTTATTTTATTATCTATTTTAAAGGTCTTGGCACATGTTTATTTTGGTGGGATAGGGAAGCATAAACATTAGAGGGTAAGAAGGCAGAGCCCAAGCTTAAAAAAAAGCTTGTGAATTAAAGTTAAACAATAAGTTTAATCAAACTAAAATAAATATATGTGTATTTATATACACACACATATATGGAAAGAAAATATAAAGTAGAAGAGAGAGTGAGAGTGAGAATATGAAAGAGAAAGTAAAAGAGTGTTAGAGAAAGAAAAAGAGGGAGAGAGAGAGAGAGAAAGAGGGAGAGAGAGAGAGAGAGGGAGAGAGAAAGAGAGAGAGAGAGAGAGAGAGAGAGAGAGAGAGAGAGAGAGAGAGATATCAGAAAAGCATCTATATTCCTTAGGAGGATCTGAATTATAAATATATTGCGAATAGCTTGAAAAAAACTCAGTGATTTTTGCTACTTTTCTGCAGCAAACAGATTTCAAGAAGTTATTACTTAGTACATAAGTCTTAGGGAGTTTCCTGAGGCACATAAAAGTGATTTTCCTAGGATCCTACAGCTAGCATGTGTCAGAAGCAGGACATGAATCCCATCCTTCCTCATCTTTCTCTCCCACACCCCTATCACTCTTTTATACTCTGCTGCCTCCATACCTAGAGAGAAATGCTTTTGTTAGTGGGGAAACTGTGTAAAGCTTTCCTTCATCACCTCCAATCCTTGGAACCTCTGACTGCCATCTAGGCTTAGCTCAAGCCTTACCTTCTTCAAGAGGTCCTTTCCGATTTCCCCAGGTGTTAATGTCAATCCCATCCCTATCTTTGTGCATTTATTTTGTATATATTTATTCCTATATCTATATAGACTGCATAAACTTATTGGCAGAAATGTTACATTCTTAGGGGCAGTTAAGGGGCACAGTGAATAGAGCACCAGCCCTGGAATCAGGAAGACCTTAGTTCAAATCTGGCCTCAGACACTCAATACTTACTATCCGTGTGACCTTGGGCAAGTCACTTAACCTCAATTGCTCTGCCTTCCCCCCTCCAAAAAGCAAAAAAAAAAATTACATTCTTCTAGAATGTAAACTCCTTTAAGGTAGGTACTGTGTCACTTTTGTTTTTGTATACTCAGCATCCAGGACAGTGCCACTGCTTAATACTTATTGATTGATGATTTTGTGTTTGTTTTTCAGTTTGGAAGTACAGTGTAGTAGAAAGAGCCCTGAAATCAGTTAGTGGGCTCAGTTTGGAAGTCATCTTCTGCTACTTCCTACTTGTGTGACCTTGGGCAAATCAGTAAACCACTCTGAGCCTCAAAGGTAAAATTACATTGCTATTTTTAAATAAGGAAGTGGACATGTGATGTCGTAAAAGTTATTATCAGAAAAAATAAATAATGGAGAGGGCAGTTAGGTGGCATAGCAGATAGATAGCTGGGCCTGAAGTCAGGAAGTCTCATCTTCCTAAGTTCAAATCTGGCTTCAGACACCTAATAGCTGTGTGATCTAGAGCAAGTCACTTAACCCTTTTAAACTCAGTTTCCTCATCTGTAAAATGAGCTGGAGAAGGAAATGGCTAACAACTTTAATATCTTTGTCAAGAAAACCCCAAATAAGGGTCAAGAAAAGTCAGACACAACTGAAATGATTGAGTAGAACACAGAGCTAGAGGCAAGAGGCACAGGCAAGAAGAACTGAAATAGAATATGGTTAGGGCTTTCATATCCATATTCACATTTTGACCTGGCTGCTCAATCAGCTGAGGGTGTGGATGCATATCCAAACTTCTGCTTGTTTCATCTAAGTGAACCCAAATCCAACTTCTCAATCTGCTGGAGTATTCCCTTCATTAGTTTTGTTGAAATCTGTGGCTTCAGTGTACGTGCATGAGTCAAAGACAATTAAGTTGTAAAGCATATGTCATACCTTATTGTAACCATAATCGTAACCCCTTTTTTGAGAGATTCAATTAACCAAGCATTTTTAAACAATGAACAATAAATGGAAAAATTAATTAATTTTAAAATTTAAATGGAAAAGACAAAGAGCAGATCAGTAAATAATTGCAAAAATAATTGAAAACAGGATGATTATGTTTTAGATGTTAATAAGGAAATCTGGGAAATGAGAGGAACAAGTTAGTGTCATCTTTATTTTGTCGGGAGAACAGAAGATTAAGGAGTGGCTTAGACATCAAGTATTCCCTTCCTTCTTGGCACTGTAAGGGAGAAGGATGACCCTCTTCAGCAAATCTCAGCTCTTGATCTCTGAATGACTCAACAAAAAGAGTACGGGTTCACATTTTACCACAGGAGGCAGAGTATACCCATAAAGAGTGCTCATATACCCAAATATAGCTGTGATTTTATCCATTAGCAGGTTTCCAATGATGGAGAGCTCAACCTATCTATGCCTGTTCATCCTGTGACTCTTTTCCATGTCACTAGTATTTTTATTCTGAGTAGTCAGCCTTTCAAAAAGGTCATCAAAGGTTTTTTTTTTGGGGGGGGCAGAGGGAGGAATGGCAGAGAGTGGTGGAAACAGGGAGGAGATACTAAATCTTTCGCTTAAATATCTCCTTAGGTGAATTCACGTTTATTTGACTAGAAATAATACCTAGAAAAGGACCAATATGCCATTTCTAGACATTTTAACTATTAACTGTTATACAATAGATTAAATTAATCACAAGGGAAGATTGATTTAGAACCAGAGAATGTTTAGGTCAAAGATTCCCAACCTTGTGTACATGTGGGGATGGAGGCAGAGTAGGCACTGCAGAATTATTGCAAACAGTCCATGAATCCATATGTATACCAGGCATCTAATTAAGTGACTTGTGGTCTTAAGTAATCACATATACCTGGTAAAGACTGAATAAATATAAATATATATGTTAATATTCATGTGTATGAGAACAGATGTCAGTATACATGTTTATAAGCATATACTCATGTATATGTAATAATAATCTCATACACATATGAATGAAAACTTTTGAATGTGCATCCACACTATTGTAATTAATAAAATACAAATTCATTTAACAGTGGTATTGAGTTCATAGTAGCTTCCTGACACCATGTATTTCCTCAGTCAATGGATCCCAATAGTGAAATTACTGTTGTGAGGGTTCCTGGAATTTTTCAGTGTTAAAAAGGAATACTCATGCTCAAAATGTTTGGGAGGTCCTGCTTTAAACCATTAAAATGATTTATTTATTTATGTTTTTGGTGCAGCTCTTCTATTGATTTGTCACATCAGGTCTTCTGCTAAATTCTGCTCCAATAGTTCAACATGATACAGAGGTGACTTGGTGGTTAAAAGCTATGCCAACTCTAGCAGGTCCTAATGAGGGGAAAACCCTTCAAGTATGGACATGTACATAAGTGCAAAGTATGCCTGTTGTCTGAGAACCAACATAGCTAAGTTCACAGAGGCTTATCACAGGTGGAAGGAGTAATAATAGCTGATATTTATATAGTAATTTAAAGTTTGTAAAATAGTCATCCAATAAACATTTATTGAATTTCTACTGTGTGCCAGTCACTGTGCTAAGCACTGGGAATACAAATATAGATCTATATCTATACATGTATGTATATATACACACAATACTCATCTATGTATGTATATATGTAATATATAAATAAATATAAATATATTCTATATTGGACATAAAATATATATTATATACAAAGATATTTCATATATGCAGACACAAATTATATACAAATGTATTTTATATGTATGTGTGTGTGTGTGTGTGTGTGTGTAGGTAGACAGTCCCTGATCTCAGGAAGCTTAAAATCTAATGGTGGAAAATAACACACAAAAGGAAATTGAAAGGGGTAGAGAGGTGTAGAGGAAGGTACCAGACATGGGGCCATGGTGGAAAAGTCATAGAAGTCCTAAAAGAGTGCATCCAGGTAAGAAATAAGATATTCTGACTATAGCTTTCTCCTTAAATAGAGGTTTTGGAGATCCTGGTTCCACCCTCTAATCAGAAAGACAGAGAGAGAGTGGCTATGTAATAGAGTACCAAAGTTGATAGAGTCTTGAAGAATGATGAGTTTTTCCCCGATAATGAGGTTCCTGGTTCATGGCAGGGAAGTAATTCAGAAAAATCCCAAATTAATGCAGCAGGTGAAATATGAAGATTTTGCATACATTATTTCATTTGAGTCTCACTACAACCCAGTGAAATAGATACTTATAGAAGTCATTATTTGTATTTTTCAGAGGAAGAAACTGAAATGGAGAGAAATCAAGTAACTTGCCCAAGATCATATGTAAATGTCAGAAGCAAGATTCAAGCCTAGTTCTTTCTGGCCTTAATTCTATCACTGTAACCACTGTCCATGCAGCTATTACCTCTGAAGAAATGACTCTAAAATCTTTTATTTCCAATAATTTCTATATTAACTAAACCCCAGAACCTTGGATCTAATTACCTGCTAAAACTTTTGTACATGGATGTTTCAGTGGTCTGACTACATAGGTCCAAAATGGAATTGATTCACCTCCCTTCCACTCTCCACATTTCCTCTTCTTATTTCTTCATTTCTGTCAATGGTGCCACCATTCACTCAATCGCTTGGTACTTCAGATTGATCTTTGACTCCTTCCTCTCTCCCCACTAACATTTAATCAGCTACCAAATAAAATTGTCAATTCTACCTCAGCACCTCTTGCATCTGTCTCCTCTTTCCATTTCTGCTGCCACCCCCCCCTTGCCCCCAAGTACCAGTTCTTACACAAGAAAGATACTATTATACACAAGGAAAGATTATTGCAGTAGTGGTTTGTGGTTTCTGTTTTCTAATCTATTCAGTCCTTCATAGTACCATGGAATTAATTTTTTTTGGGGGGTACAGATTTTATTGTTAAAAGTAAAATTCTAGGGGTGGCTAGGTAGCGCAGTGAGTAAAGCGCTGGCCCTGGAGTCAGGAGGTCCTGAGTTCGGTTCCGGCCTCAGACACTTAACACCCACACAAAAAAACTAGCCGTGTAACCTTGGGCAAGTTACTTAACCCCAATTGCCCTCCAAAAGGCAAAAAAAAAAAAAAAAAGAAAGGAAAAGAAAGGAAAATTCTACAAATTAAGTGACTACTATACTCAATTTGGAAGAAATTAATGAGTGATGGCAAAACAATCTTGAGGATATTAAGGATCAGTTCTTAAGACATTTGAAAAAGGGTGGGCTAAGAGGAGAAAGATTCCTCCAGCTTCAACTTGCTACCTTTTCAGGTGTGTTCAGGACAGTGATGCCAGGCTTTGCATTCTCTTCTTTTGAGTCAGAGGAGGGACCAAGTACCTTCTTCATCTCTCTTGAAACATGCTTCTAGATCTATGGGTGAAATTTTGTCTTTGTAGTGTTAAGACAGTCTTTAGGCATTCAGCAATTGAGAGAAATTCCTATTAGCAGCAACCATCATGATTGCCAAATGTGAAATCAGTTCCAGATGGGTAAAGAAAAGGGATCATAGAATCACATATTAGAGCTGGAAGAGATCTTTTGGTCATCTTGTCTGACCCCCTCATTTTACAAACATGAAAATTGAGGCTAAGAGAGCTGAAATGGGGGTAGCTAGGTGGTACAGTGAATAGAGCACTGGCCCAGGAGTCATGAGGACCTGAGTTCAAATCTGGTCTCACACACTTAACACAAAAACTAGCCTTGTGACCTTGGGCAAGTCACTTAACCCCAATTGCCCTACCTTCCCCCCTCCAAAAAGAAAAAAAAAAGAGAACTGAAATGACTTGCACAAGCTCACATTGCTACAATTAGCAGAGCTGAAGTTCACACCAAAATTCTTTAACTCTAGCTCCAGTACTCTTGCTTCAAAGCAGGTAGATTTCCCCTTCCTCTGCCCCTTCACACCTTCCCAAACTTCTCTGACATAACAACAATAGCTAACATCTTTGTACAATACACAGTACTTTATAGTTTTAGACTTTTCATTCTAGTTCCATTTGCCCCTCCCCCATACACACTTAACTTTTCATCTTCCTTGTATGGGCCCCTCCCCCATACACACCTAACATTCTTTCCCATGATTTTGCCTTACATATACTGAAGGCAAATTGCGTTGTAGAAACATCATCTTTCTACATGATTAAAACAATAAAAAAAGATTAGTAATGATCCCAAACTCTACATGTTGAAATAAACTCTCTTATCTTTTAAGTCTGAGAAAGACTTGATGAGGTCAGGGAGAAAAGAGGTGCCAAGACCTAACAGCAAACATTATTATCATCAACACCCTTCTTATTACTGCTATACTACATTAATGAGAGTAATGAGGATGATAAAGCAGTAGCATAAGAACACATTTTCCCTGGGTGATGGGCTGATGAAGTAGTGGTAAGGTGTACCTTAGAGCTATTGTGTGCTCTTAAGATAACACCTGGATACAGATGCTAGCTCTAACACTTACTAATGGCGTGACCCTGGGCAAATGACTTCATTTCACTAGGCTTCACTTTCCTCTTCTGTAAAATGAAAAGGTTAGACTAGATTGTTTCTAAGGTGCCTCTAGCTCTAAAATTCTGAGATGAGTTTAATCTTGAGCCAATTCTCAACTGTGGCAATTTACCTTCCATTGTGGCCTTGGATTTCTCCAATAGGCTATCTATTCCCAAGTTGAGCAGTTAGAGCACTGGGCCTGGAGTCAGGAAGATTCCTCTTCCATGAGTTCAAATTTCAAACAGTTACTAGCTGTGTGACCCTAGGCAAATCACTTTACCCCTCAGTTCTTCATCTGTGAAATGAGCTGGAAAGGAAATTGCAAACCACTCTAGAATCTCTGCCAAGAAAACCCCAAATGGGGTCACAAAGAATTGGACATGACTGAAAAATGACTAAACAACAACATTCCTTAGTCATGCCCCTGTCTCCCATCTAGCATCTACTTTCCTCTTTCCCTGTCCATTTTCTATACATACCTGGATATGGATACTTCTGTATTTATAGCAGCCCAAGTTAGAAGCTTCTAATTTCCAAGCTTTCTGCCTCTGACCTCTGGGGTGGGAAAGTGATTAGACTCACCTGAATAAGATACTTTTTGCTGTAAAACATCTCAGCTGCCATTATTCCTAGAGTGGCCATATCTCCAAACCAAACCATCTGCTGTGACTTTGGTAATGCTTGAATTGCTCTGAAGCATGGGCCAGAGAGTCTTAAGTTGGTGTTGACTTGTTTTGTCATGGCCTTAAGATCATCATGTCTGTTCTTTATTGACATCTCATTAAATATAGCTGTTCCATATCCTTTTCAAAGTCCTTCATTTCCCATTCTGATTCTGTGAGTATAAGTCCTGGAGTTCGGTGATTTTATCTGATTTTTAAATAGTAGTGCCAACCCCAGACTGATGGGCTGCCTGACTTTGGATGTCTTGGTCCTAGGCCTAGTATGAGACTCACTGGGCTATTCTACTACTTTTTTTCTGTGGTCCTTGGCTTTGTTCCCAAACCATATAATCTATTTTTGGGGACTTTCCCTTAAATATGTCAAATAACAAAGCCTGTTGCTTTCAGCATAGCATGAGACCCTTTTAATACCAGCAATGGATTTTGACATATTCTGACACTGAAAAACCAACAGTCAGATCCCCAGTTCCCACTTGCTACTCAAAGAAATAGACAAAAAGATTTCCTATTAGGCTTTCATGCTAACTTGTGAAATACAGAGATAAGATACTATTCTTGAACTCCAATCTGACTGGGCAAGTTCTGAGGGAATCACACTGACCACAAGCTGTCCATGCTGTATATGGAAGACTCAACTCTGAAGCCAAAACTTACATAGTCCTACAAACATTTCTCTTGAGAAGATCTCCAACATTTCTCAACAATATTTGCCTTGTGTGAACCCAGACAGGTAGCCAAGGTCAGTGTATCAGTGGCAGGAAATACCTGCTTGTTGATCTTTTATAGTTTACTCCCTTGACAAGGACAAGGAAGTTATCGGCTAAAAATTCTTTTCAGTTGTGTACCTAAATCCCATTATTCATTTCCCCTTAGTTTAGGGGTTCTTAACCTAATATCCGTGGGCACTCAAGGGTTTCCTAGATAGATTTCAAGGGGTACATTAACTTAGATGGAAAATAAAATCTTTGTTTCTTTCTCTCATTGTTTTTCTCTTTCCTTCCTTCCTTCCTTCCTTCCTTCCTTCCTTCCTTCCTTCCTTCCTTCCTTCCTTCCTTCCTTCCTTCCTTCCTTCCTTCCTTCCTTCTCAAAACCAATTTTATATATGTTTATAGAGAAATTAGACAAGAACAATTACTGGGAGGAAAAGTATTCTGATCAACACATATTCCAAAACATGATCCAGAATTTTCTGACTAGCAAGAGTCTGCTCAAATTGTGGATCTGGGTAGTTAATCGTTACTTTCCCCTTTTCTGTGAGCCACAGAAGGAGTGGGAATATCTCTGAAGGGCTGGCTTGCAGGAACTGGATTCAGATGGCAACCTATGGACTCATCTCCTATGAATTTTGATGGTTCTAAGAGACTTTTTGAAAGCAAGTGCTAACAAGGGAAGAAATAGATCACCATACATGGTCTTCTCCCTCAATATATAGGATGTCATTTCAACTGCCCCTCCCTCCTCTTCTGCTTTCTCTTTCCCAGAACCCATCTTTATTTCAATATAATCAACATCTTTTGTATTTAATCAATATCTTTAGTAAAATTGTCTATTTTATTTTATGCTTTTAAAAACTTTATTCTAAGAAGGCGTACCACCAGCACTTTACCAGGCTGTCAAAAAAGTCCATAAAAATGATTTGGAACTCCTGACTCTGTCCATTCCTCAAAATCTGAAGCTTTGGCCAGTTGTAATGTGGGGAAAATATCTACACTTTTGTAAAGCAGACCCACAAGTAGCTTATCAAACTCATTAGGCCTTTACATATTTTTAGTAGTTGTTCATACACATTTGTCAGTTCCCTTTCGTAGCCAACCTAATTCTTCCTTCCTTCCTTCCTTCCTTCCTTCCTTCCTTCCTTCCTTCCTTCCTTCCTTCCTTCCTTCCTTCCTTCCTCCTTCCTTCCTTCCTTCCTCCCTTCCTCTTTCTTTCTTTCTTTCTTTCTTTCTTTCTTTCTTTCTTTCTTTCTTTCTTTCTTTCTTTCTTTCTTTCTTTCTTTCTTTCTTTCTTTCTTTCTTTCTTTCCTTCCTTAACTGTCCATGTTCTAGATCTAAAAGTACATGTGTTGGCTTTAGAATCATAAATTTAAATTTTGAAAATCTCACATTTTATATAATTTTTAATATTTAGAGAGTATTTTCCCCACAACAAACCTCCAAGGTAGGGAACTGTTTGCTTTTTGGTCTAAACTTGCCATTTAAATCAGTAGAGGGACTTTGTGGGAATTCCTTGCACTATGAAGAATAGCAACTCATCTATAACTTATCCCTATTGTTTGCATTAATGAGAGGTAAAGAAACTTGCCCATTGTGAAACACCTAATCATATCAGAGTCAAGACTTGAATCCAGGTCCTCTTGATACCCAGTCCAGTCTTCTATCCACTGAGCAATGAAGGAAACTTAGAGAAATTTGGTCCTGTAGCTGGTGTTAGATATTTCCTGAATAATCACAAATTTTTCTGCAATCCTATATTCTCATACTGAAGCAAGAAGAAAATATAATAGGAGAAGTATTAGGAGAATTATTATAATAGGAGAAGTGTCTTAGATCAAATGCTAATTTTTGATAGATCAATCATGATTTCTTTTCAGCCCTGGATACCTGCATCAGTATTTGTTTTCATTCCTGGTGCATATTTATTTTAGCTTCAAAGGTTTTTTCCTTACCTCTCACAACCTTGTGAGGTATTTGACTGATAACCATTTTTTTTTAAAAAAGAACATAAATTGGGTCAGACTTATTCCCTCCCCATCTTGGTAATTTGTGTCTGACACTAGTACCAAGAGATAAATAGCGGATAAGCATGATGATTATTCTCCATGCCTCACTTTCACAAGTTGGAAGTGCCTCTTGAATATCATCCTTTTCATCGCTCTTGATATATCTATCATCTATTATATTTTTTTCAACTTTGCTAGAAACCGACTAATTTGACTACCTTCTTTTTGTTGTTGTTTAGTTGTTTCAGCTCTTGTCCAACTCTTTATGATTCCATTTGGGGTTTTCTTGACAAAGATCCTGGAGTGGTTTGCCATTTCCTTCCCCAGCTCATTTTACAGATGAAGAAACTAAGGCAAATAGCTTTAAATAGCTTGCCTAGGGTCACACAACTAATTACTGTCTGGGGCCAGATTTAAATTCAGGAAGATGTCTTTCTGACTCCGGATCTGGCACTCTATCCACTTCACCACCTACCTGCCCCTTTACTACCTTCAACCCACTCTAATAGAATGTGAGATCCTGGAGGGTAGACATTGTCTTATTTTTGTTTTTGTATGCTCAGTATCTAGAACATCTTGAATGTAGTAGGTCCTTAATTAATGCCTGTCAAATTCTATTGCTTGATTTGCCCTAGAGGTAGAACCTGAGGGCCACAGCTATAGCTGCTATGTGGGAGTGGGGTGACCAGCCCCTTCTAGAGTACCTGTACATAAAAAGTGTCCAATAGTAACTGTTAAGTGAATGAATGAACAATGTCTCTCTGATGCTTTGGTCCCTTTCTATCAGTGGCAGAGAGTTAGCCTGCAGATCAGAAGCATGGAGGGAGAAGCAAGGTTTCCAGTTCCTTCCTCCTACGAGTCACCAAACCTCAGGATGACAGCAGCAATCATGAGTATCCTGACAATGTTCCTGGGCTTTAGATCAGAACTTTTTCCTCATAATGTTTCCTATATACTTCTAGAGATAGCAGGTATGACTCCAAGGACCACAGAGTAAATCAGAAAGTATCTTCAATATCATCCAGTCTGTGTCTCTTATTTTGTTTTATTTTTATTTTTTAAAATATGTTTTGTTGATGTCTTTGTCTTTATCTAATAGCTATTTTCCCATGCTCCTCCAGAATGAACAAAGCAAAAAGAATTAGATGAAATATCTGATACAAAAATTATGCCTGACAATGGATACAATATTCTGTCCTAGAAGTCTCTCATCTCTCTAGCATGAGGCATGTTTCATTGTATCTTCTCCAGGAACTTCATTGGCATTTTCATTCCTCAATATTCAACTTCCCATTATTATTATTTTTTGGTGATTTTTTTCTTTACATTAAAACCTTATTTTACCTCAGGAAAAAAAAAAATGAGGTTCAGAGTTTGTGATTTGCCCAAGGCCATAGACCTAACTGGCAGTGAAAACTACTTTCTTTCTTTTCCATAGTTCTCACAATTTCTGTGGCTCTGAATAGGCTTATTTATGACAGAAAGAGAGAGCTGTACTTCTTCTCCCTTCCTTAACATGGGTTCAATGGCCCTGAAAGGGTTAAGTTCTCTATAGCAACATGTAGCAAAAGAGAATCCCAGCTATACTGAGGCACTTGTAGGAGTGATTGATGTATGAGTAACTTCCCCATTTGCTTATAAATGCAGAAGTAAGAGCACACCAAAAAAGCCCCCTTCATTTCATGGCATCTGGGGCGTGGTTACATAATCCTGTGACTGTAAAGGCCAGAGAGTAAGACATGGTTTACCTGAGCTGTCTATTAGCCCTGCATGTGTAAATGTGTTTGGTGATTGTAGCAAAGCCTACATGGTGATAGAAATAGCCATTCTTCTGTAATGATATGAAATCTGAGGGTTTTGTTTTATGATCTTAATCACCAAGTAAACAGACTCCTTTATACTAAGATCTGCATGAAGGGCTGGCTGCTTCCCACATAGCCACCTTACACTGAAGTACCAACTGCTTCCTGTAGTGACCTCTTGGCTTGCCCCTTTCAGGTTGTTTTCTAGGTCAAAGTCATTTCCACACAGAACTTATGCATAGGGATTGTTATTTACAAAGACGACAATCCTTGTAGTGGCTAAATGACTGTCTCTATTAGTATACACATTGGGCTCTTTGGGAGACACAGGAGGTCTATTAAGCCCCTGGGATAAATGATTACTACTTCATCGCCCTAGATGGTAATGGCCTGGCCTGTTGGAATTCCCCCATGTGCCAAAGTAGCTGATTTACAGATGGGGGTGGGGTGGGGATTGGTTGATTGAGTAAGAATCTTTTTACTTGCTTTCTTTTTCTTATTTATTTTCATTTTCTTACTTGCATTCAGTGAACATAGTTTTTGTAGTGGATCTGTATAAATGTCCTGTCACCAGATTTATAAAGTGCAAATTGCGTGACCTCTCCTATCCAACCCTGGTTCATGTAAATCTTTAAAGATGGTGCCATATTTCCCCTCTTAACGAGGTTTACAAGTCCTCTTGGTTTAAATCACAGAAGAAGTAATTTCTTACATACTTTATATATGGTATATAAAAAACTTCCCCTTCTCTGAGAAACTGAGTTATCATCTCATTCATCTTCAGGGTGCTCCTATGGGATGAGCATAGCTCATATTCTTTAAGCTTTACAAGGGTAATGCACGAGCACTTTGGAACCTGTCAGTACACATTGACTTTCTTGTCCTGGTTTCTTTCACCTGGATTGTACCCCAAGGTTCATTGCTTTTGGAGGAATGACAGATGGAAGGCAGTGACATCAGAAGGAGGATGGCAGCTTTCACTATTTAAATTGAAAGGAAAGGGATTGTTTAGAATTGGGGAGTTAGATTAAGCACACAGTAGGTAATCTGATTCCCCTTTTGTTCCCCCAAATGGGAAGTTTTGACTAAAGAAGAAAAGACTTGGAGGTGGAGCAGGAACAAGACAGCTGTCTTCAAGTCTGTAATATAAAAGAAGAATTAGACACCCTTCTTGGCTCCACAGATCAGAGCTAGAACCAATATTTAGATGTTAGCAGAAGGGAGAATTTGGTTTATCATGCAGTAAAATGTTGTAATAATCAAATGTATCCAATAGTAAAATAGGCCTCCTCAGTAAGTAATGAGTTCCCTGTCACTGAAGGTGGAAGCTAGAACTAGATGAGGACTTGCTGGACTGTTTGTTGCACAATGGATTATTGCATTGGGCGAGGTGTTAGACTGCTGCTGCTAGCTAGATTTATATAACTCTTTAAGGTTTGCAGTGTATTTACATATATTATCTCATCTGATCATCAGAACAAACCGTTGAAGCTGGTGCTATTATTATTCCCATTTGTAGATTAGAAAACTATGGCTGAAAGCAATGAAGTGTCTTGCCCAGGTTGACACAGTTAAGTGTCTGAGCTAGAATTTGAATTCAGGTCCTCCTGGCTATAAGTCTAGTGCTCTCTCCACTAAACCTGCTAGCTCCCTAACTGGGCTATCTCTTTTATCTCTTACCAAGACAGATAACCTCTAAGGTCCTCCCCAACTCTAAGATTCTTTAAATCAAAGTCATGGACTGGTTTGCTTAGAGATCAAAGCAAATGTAGCATAGTACCTAGCTGACTCTCCTGTAGCTTAGGGGAGAGTCAGGCTGAAGAACACAAACAGCTGTGAAAAAATGAAACTTGGTGGTACAAGGTTGACAGAGGGCTAAATGAGAGGAGGAAAGATGGTGACCCTTCCTCCCTCTGGCTGACTGTGGGACAGAAATAGTTAAGCTATTTGCATCCTTTAGGGACCTTAACCTCTCAGGCATGCCTTGTGTGAAAAGAACAGACACAATCAAAGGCATGTGTCTGAAATGCCAATCAGGAAGTGGAGACGTGGCTACCAAGAATGAAACCACACCTAGCATGGAGAAAGCAGCAGAGAGCTCTGAGCTCCTCTAACATATCAACAAAAGCTGTTCTAATATGGTAGATTTGTCACTAGTAAAAGACCCTAAGAAAATACTACCCTTGTTAGCTGCTTTCTGGGAATGACAGACAAGGGCACTGATCTTCTGGGCTATTTGGCTTACCTGCTGCTTGGAGACTGATGCAGAGCCTACAGAGGAATTGCTGGTTGGGTAGATGAGCTTTCCCGGTTTATTGGTGCTAATTTGCTTTAATTAAATCAGATTGCTGTATAGAACTGGACCTTTGCAATAACTTCAAGAGAAACGTAGTAAGGTGAGGGGCAAAGGGGAAGAACTTCCCTAAATGGATGACAGGTCTTCCCATTCCAAGTCCAGTGTTTTATTTACTATGAAGCCTAGTTTGGTGTCGCCATTATGAATGTCAATTATTATGCTCTTCTGCAGTGATCTTCAGGTAGCTATATTGTGTAATGGGTAGGGTGTTGGACTTGGGAGTCAGAAACAGTTGGGTTTGAATCCCACTACAGACACTTACTAGCTGTGTGACCCTTAACTCCTTTCACTTAACCCCTCTCAGTCTCCGTTTCTTCATTTGTAAAATGATGATAATAATGGCATCTACCTCAAAGGTCTGTTGTGAGAATCCAGTTCTATAAGGGGCATAAAGTACTTTGCAAATCTTTAAGTGCCTTAAATGCTGGCTTTTATTGTTGTTGTTTTATTAGATAATACAAATCAATCCCCAGACTAATGAGAGAATAGTGACAGCAGCCACAGAGGGGTGGAGCCAAGGTATGAGTGGAACGGGATTTCAGAGAGCCAGAGTCACGGGGAACTCTCTAGTTATTTGCCCTAGACAGAGCTTCCAGTGGTGATGAGGGCAGGAAGGGAGTACATAGGTCAGGTGAGGCCAAGTGCTTGATTGACAAGATACACCTTGGTCCTTCCTACTAAATAGGATTGAGGGCTGGTCCCACATTTCCTCTACAATGTGACACAAGTTGTAGAAATGGATCCCCTTCCTCCTTGCTCCTACTGCCAAAAACAAGCACTTTAATGAATAAATAATATCTCATAACAAGAAGTGAATCAATTATAAAGGAAGTAGAACTCAGGCCTTCCACCTGTCAATTCGAGACCTTTTAATCAACTTGATTATGCTTCCTTTTAGTCTTCCCCCAAAGCTGATGGACACAATCTCATTAGTCCCATTAGAATTTAACTGGAAAGGCAGACACAGCAAGGAGAAAAAGAGAATCTGCTCTGGCTGATCAAATTAACAAGCATTTGTTTGCATAAAGCAGAGGGTTTTGTTTTTGTGTATTTGGGTAGCACATGATCTCAATATGCTTAAGTAGCCTTGGAAAGTCTCCATTGCTTCTGATGCCATAGAATTAAATATTAAAGAAAGAGGAAAGACTAAATCATGCTATAGTACAGCACAGCCTAGACCTCCAAGTCCACTAGAGTGACATGTGTTTCACCTATAAAGCTTCTACTTGTATGGGTTATGGTATTACAGAAGTGGCACAGATAGATTTCATTCCTTTTTCATACACCAAATTAGATGAGTTGCTTTGACTTACTGGGTTTGTTTGTTTCATAGTATTGACAAGGGGCAGCATGGCAAAATGGAGAGGGGGGGAGGGAGGGAGGGAGAGAGAGGGGGAGAGAGAGAGAGAGAGAGAGAGAGAGAGAGAGAG
>NW_027187391.1:37577088-37585349 GCF_028583685.1 Petaurus breviceps papuanus
AGAAGAAGAAGAAGAAGAAGAAGAAGAAGAAGAAGAAGAAGAAGAAGAAGAAGAAGAAGAAGAAGAAGAAGAAAACGAGAGAGCAGACAGAAAGGAGGGAGAGAAGAGAGAGGAGAGAAAGAGAAACTGAGAGACAGAGAGAAACAGACAGATAGAAACAGAGAGGCACAGAGAGAGAATTAAGGTTAGAGTTAGGAAGACTGATTCAAGCCTTGTCTCTGATATATAGTGGCTGTGTGAGTTAGCCTCCCAGTGTTACAGGTAAATCTTTAAGACTATAAATTATAGGCGAGTTGCCAATTAGCATTGTTAAAAGGAGTTTCCTCATTTGGAATGCTTACTCCAATGAAACCACAAATCCAGGTTGTTGGGTTTATTTGTTTGTTTATTTATTTATGGGGGTGAGATCCATTGACTCCTTGCTGTTAGCTCAAATTCAGGGGCATGATTAGATCAATTAGAATAATCTGTCCAATGTCCCCCTCTGATAGGCTAAACTACCCACTCATTTTATTTCTCACTCTTGCAGAACAACTTCAAGGACTGAATAAATGCATTTACTGTTCCTTGAAGTCTACACAGGAAAACTTGCAGTGGAAATATTATCAGCTTTATAAAAACAATAGCACCTTTAATCAATGTATCACCTAAGTCTTATTGCATACAAATATAATCAAGGAGGCAAAAGGTCAGAATGTCAGAGTGAAATTTATTTGTGAAAAAGTTAATCATCCTTTTTCTTTATTATGTGCTCTTGAAAATTTATTTCAAAGTCAATTTAACCATTATATTTAAGCTTAGCAATATGTAACATGAAAATACCCATAAAGAGGTCTCACCAGTGACTTATAATGAGGTAGCTATAAGGTGATATTTAAGAATAATGATGCCATATAAATACAAATTGAATTGAGGTTTTTGAGGGTCATTGATTCCATTTATGCTGTTTTATGGAAAAACTTGTGGTTTTCATCACCAAGGCGAATCTCTCTTCATTTCCTTTCCTCTCCCCACACTTCCTTCCTTCCCTCTTCTTGGTACATATTCTAGACTCAAACTTAGTCAAGCCTCCTCTCTGAAGATTTTTCTGATGAATTAAGCCTATATTCACTTCTCTGAATTCTTCCTGTTCTTATTATCTATATCATAATTTTGTTTTGGTCAAGATCTATGATTTCATCAGTATAGGACGTTGCTTGGGGAGGAAATTTCTTTGACCAATGATGATTGGAGACTATTTTGTAATCTTAGGTAGCTGCATAGGACATTGAGAGTTAAGGAAGCAGACCAGGGCCATATAAGCCAATATGTAAAAGAAATGGCACTTGAACCTAGGATTTTTTTTTAATTGAAGGTTGGTTTTCTACTCACTCTGCTTACCTAGCAAAAATGTTCATGTTTCATGATATGCTAATGTCTCACATACCTTCGAGACAAGATTATCAGCTCCTTGAGGTCAGGGGTCATGCCTTACATCTCTTTGGTATTTTCTCACAATGGCTTATATAGTAAGTGCTCAATGGTACTTGTTTAATTAAAAAAATAGTAATGAAAAATATCATTTTTAATAAAAACTTCTACATATGAAGGAAATGGGCAAAATTTAGCCCAGAGAATGGATGATTTAGTAAAGACATCAAGTCTCAAGTCTCAGAGAAACTCTTAGCTTTTATAAGAAGTCTTTCTTGATCCCCCTTAATGCTAGTCTTCCCTATGAGATTACCTCCAATTTATCCTGTATGTATCTTGTTTGTACATAGATATCTGTATGGTGTTTCTCCCATTAGACTATGTACCAGCACAGACTATCTTTGCCTTTCTTCTTTCCCCAGCACCCAGAACAGTGCCTGACATATGGTAGGTACTTAATAAGTGCTTTTTGACTTGATTTGTCATAATAGCTAAATTCACATATTGAGGTATTGTCACTTGGGAGAAGGATTTGATTTGTTCTGTTAGGTCCCTGTGGGTAGCCCTAAAACAATGGTTAAAAATTGAAAAATTAGAAATTGAGTAAATTCAGGCTTTAGGTAGAGTTCTCCAGAAGTGGAATAAGCTGCCTCAGGAAGTGGTGGGTGTCTCTTTCGAAAGCTGGGGGTGTTAAAATAAAGATTATATGACCATTTAGCAGATGTATTATAGAGAGCAGAGCTGTAACTAGGGCAGGGTAAATGGAGTTTTGCTTTAGGTTGCATAATTTAGAGGGTGTTGACAATGTATACTTTCTACTGACTACCCTATACTGTGGTAATATCCTTATCTTGGGTTATACTTTCCTACCCCTCCCCAGGCCATCTTCTAAGTAAATATACTGCATACCCGCTGCCCATGGTGAACATGGGCCTCTTGCTAGTTACAGCTCCAGTGGAGGAGACTTGTTCAGATATGGTTTGGATTAAATAGCCATTGAGATTCCTTCAGACTTCAAAATCCAGTCATTTCTGTGAATGGCTTGTCAAGGATATCTTTATTGCCATATGTGAACATCGAGTTAGGAATGTTCCCATCTTCCTTTTCATTTAGCAGTATTCAAGCTTACGGGTTTATGGGGTGTTCAGGGAGCACTGGTACCTCTGGTGTGAGGGTTTGCCAAAAGTCCTTTTCAGGGCTGTTCATTCGCCTTTGGTATCCACTTTTCATCCAGTTCCCACCTGTGGCTCTAAGAAGTTATAGCATATGCAGCAGCCATACCCCTATATCTCAGCAGACAGGCTACACCAGGTTGAGGGTAAACAACAGGCCTCAAACCTGATGGTGAGTGAGGGGGATGTCTACCCCAAGCATATGAAGACTTCCCCTAGTGGAATGGTTGAATGAGAACAATTTATTCCTATGACCATGAAGGCAGCTGAAGAAGGTGATGTGGAGAACTTTAGAGCTTGATCAGACATGGAGGATGCTGGGGTCAGCCCCTGCATCCTGGGCCACTGCCAGTTGTCTTGGCTTTTGTCTTGACACTGAATTTTAATGACTAGAAGAGAGTGAGGCTTTGACTTTGCAGATTACTCTGTCTCACTTAAATCCAATTCACACACAAGTCAAGATATCACCTTGTGATGACGTTGGTCCTCTTTGAAAACAAAAGATATAGAACAACAATTCAAATTTAGAATGAATGATGTTCATGAAATTAACTCCTTTGAGATGTGATAATCTGATTGGTTAAAATGAGTTCTTTGGGGGTAATGGTCTTGAATCTCATATCATGGGTTAGAGGTAATTAGAGGTAAATTATATTTGATCAACAGTGAGTCACTCTTCCCAATTTTTCAGTGAGCATTGTGAAATACCTGTGTATGGTTGTGCTACTATAAACCATCAAAATGCAAGTCTCTCATTATGAATCAGGCGATATTCAAAGTAGTGATGTGCCGAGGAATGGAGGTTAAGCCTGCCTTTGCATGTCTTTTTTAGGATAATAAATTCAGAGTTCCTGGCTCCCACATGGAGATGTTTCAGATTTTCAAAGCCATGTTTCTTATTCATTGCTCTCGGTGTGGTGATTGTGATGGCAGTAAGATACCATACAGCTGGCATGAAATCTCCTCCTATAACATCTTTGCCCCACATGCTCACTTAATAGAGGAAAATTATAAGAGCATGTAGGCCAACTCTTGATTGGTTAGTTTTAAAAGTCACGTAAGCATGCTAACATCTGTTTCTAACCCATTAGAATGGTAACAAGCAGACCAAAGACAAGGGTTTACCCTATAGATTCCTTATGCTGAATTTACTTAAGATTAGAACCAATACCTCACTTCTGCTGGATGCTGGGGTAACAACATAAACTTGGAGACAGATTGAAGGAAGACCTTGGTGACCTCAAAATTTCTGTACTTCTAGATCCAAAGGTAATTGATTCCATTCTATTGAGCCAATATTTATTTACGTCCAAGGTCCTGTGTTCTAGGAGGCAGGCCAATAAAGATGAAGCCCAAACATGATCCAGGTTATCATCTAATAGGGGAGATAAGAAATATACATACATTTTCTAACCCCTACCCTTACCGTATATTTTTTCTTTTGTACCTTTCTGATGCACTTATCATGTATTATTATTTATTATACTATCCTGCTCATGGGTCATATCTCTTTATTAGACTGTAAGTTCAATGAGCTATGTTTCATCTATACCATGTTTCATCTATGCTTTTCTTTTTTTAATCCCAATACTTAACAAAGTGTTCTGTATACATTAGGCACTTCATAAATGTTTGTTGGAGCCAATTGGATTCTATGAGAAAAGCCTAAGATAAGCCTAAAGGAGGAACAGAGACAAAGTGAGCTGATAACTTTGAAGAGATCAGAGATGAAGAGACAGATAATTTTCATTTGGGGGGGCAGGTGAAGCTTTATGGAAGGGTGAACTTTGAGTAGGATCTTGAAGTAAGAGAAAGATTTAAAAAATTATTTTTTGTTATTAACTTTACAATCATTAACAAAAAGAAGTGCTTCAATATACAAACAAAAAAAGAATTGTATATGAAACCATGTATTTCTGTTAATTTTAAGTATATATATTAAATTTAACAAGGTGATAATGAAATGACCTTGTTTTTGTTTTCTTTTCTGAATTTTAAAAATATATTATTGATGTTTTTCTTCCTTTATAATTTCATTTCGTTTCAAAAACTATCAATATCCACTTATTATTGAGAGGCAGTGATATGAAGTGGATTATAGTGTTGGCCTCAGGGCCAGGAAGACTTAGGTTCCTCTGTAAAATTGAATTAGATGATCTCTTATGGCTTTTATATCTCCAGATTTATGATCCTCTTATCCTTAGGTTCTCACTTCTGTCTTAAATTGTCTGTGTGACTCTGGGCAAGTCCCTTAGCTTTTCCATGTCTTAGGTAACTCTATGACTATAAGTTGCAGAGGAAGGTGCTTGCCTGCATTTGTAGAGGCAATTTCCTATTCTGGGAGTTCCCTATACCAATGAAGTCATAGAGTTGGTCCTTATCTTCTTGGTATCTACTAACTCACTTCTTCTACCACCAAGAAGAAAGCCTCTCATCTAAGTATAATTAAGCAAAACAAATCAATGTATTGGCCATGTATGAGAATGTATGTCTGGGTCTTCACTTATATGGCTCATTGCTTAAGAGAAGAATTTCAACAGACAGAGTTGTGGAAGGAATATATTCTTGGCATGAGAGATGGCTTGGGTCAATGCATGGTGTCAGGTGATGACAAAGAAATGGTTAGGTGAGCAGTTGTATGAAGGGTAGCAATGTAAAATGGATTTGGAATTAGATTGTAGAAGGCCTTGAATGCTAGGCCCTTCATAATATGATTTATTACCTGCCTAATCACTTCTTCATTAATGGGTCTGGTGGCCAAGGTGTTTCCCTTCCTCCATTTTGTACCATCCTTCAAACCCACATTGCCCTCCTCCCATTGTTGGGGGTGGGGGGGTAGGGGGCATCGGGTATGGGGTGTGTATGTAATTTTGATCAATTATAAACTTATCTAATTAAACTGAAAATTTTTCCAGTCCAAAGACTACTTTTTATATTTACATAAGCTAAAAGAGTTTCCTCACTTGGAGTTTCCTATACCCATTAAATCATAGGTTCAGTCCCTTCCCTGTCTTTAGCTATTATATTTATTTTATACCATAGGATCCTGGGGGCATAGATTTAGAAGTATAAGGGACTTCAGAGGTTATCTAATCCATTTCTCTCCTTCCTCTCTCATTTTAGAAATGAAGAAAATGAAACTGAAAGAAACAAATTTGCTCTCCTAAGACCACAAAGATAATGAATAATTTCAAAATATAGGAGGCTAACCAGAAATGAATGAAAGTTTAAACCTGGGTTACCCAAGACAATTTGCTCATTCTTAGGCAGATTATGACTTTCCAGAATTTACTTAAAAACATTCTGACACTAACCTCCCCGGGCCTCAGTTTCCTCCTTTGTAAAATTGAATTAGATGGCCTTTTATGTCTCTTACATCTCTAGGTTTATGAGCCTTTTATCCTAAGAACTGATTGCTTTAAAGAGTTGTATGATAGCCCTGGTTTTCCAGAGAAAGAGAGCCAAGACTCTTGTCACGGGACACTTTTAGGTCTTTCTTCAAGGAAGAAGACTAGATTTATATGTGGTTACCCATTGGGAGTAAATGAAATTATCTGTAATGTAGAAAGAGAGAAAAGAAAACCATTAAGTCCAACTCATTATTGATTCAAGATGTTAATTAGAATTATAGATTTAGAGTAAAGGACACCTTAGCAGTGATTTGTGCCAAACCTTTTATTTTATAGGTAAGGAATCTGAGACTCAGAGAGTGACTTGCCCAAAGTCATACACGGATCAAGTGTGAGATCAGGGATTTGAACCCAGGTTTTGTGACTCCAAATCTAACTCCATTGTTCCAGGTTGTTTATTCTGTTCTGTTGCTTTTATTATCAAGTGTTGTCTCATCTATGGCTCTGAGAAGCTGTAGCATTAGCAGAGGACTTACCCTGGTAAATCATCTCAGCAGACAGACCAAACCAAACCAGGTTGGGGGTAGCCAACAGGCTTTAAATCCCTTGGTGAGTTAGGTGATGTCACCCCAAGCATGTGACGACTTCTGGAGGAATGGGCTGATAAAAACTTGTCCCAATAGCCTTGAGCTTGGTCTGACATTGAAGACACCATGGTCATCTACTATATCCTGGGCCATCAATTTAATCCTGCCGCTGGACTTGGTTGACTCTGGAAGAAAGTGAGGCTGACAATTTGTGCCAGCCTAACTTAAATCCAGTTCATGGGCAAGTCAAGATAGCATTCACTTGTGATGTCATTGGTTCTCTTCCATAAGGAAGGACAAACAACTATCATGTACCAGTTATTTACGTGTTTGAGAAGGGGATTAAATTAAAAAGCTTCCTAGAAGTCATTTGTTGATAGAATCATCAATTTTTGGAGCTGTGAATCACTTTAGAGATCACCTACTCTAACTCCTTTATTTTACAGATGAGGAAACAAATTGAGGGAAATTAACCCCCATCATGGTACAGTGTGAAAATGTACTTTGTTCAACATCAGAAGCCCAGGATTTGAGTCTCATCTCTAACATTTACTAGTTCTGTGACCATGGACAAATTATGTCATCTTTTTGAAACTCAATTTCCTCATCTATGAAATGAAGATGCTAATACTTTTATTGCCCATGTTGCAGTAGCACTGTGAAGAAAATACTTTGTATAGGGTCAAGGACCATAGAAATGTAAGCAGTTTATAATTAAGTGACTTGCACAAGGTCACAAAGCTAGCAAGTGGGACCAGGATAAAAATGCAGGCCAGGAAGCAATTCTTTTTTCAGCAGCTTTTACCAGTGCTCCTCAGTAACAATGTATTTTCTCCTGCCCCATGTGCTTTGGAAAGCACATGTCAAAATGCATCACTTAATCCCCCTGACCAAATGATGAGGTGCTCTTTTGAAATGGTCCATGGTCTCTTTCCCCTGCTGCTCAGTATTTTTTTTTTTTCCCCGGTCACTTCTTTAGTACACTGAAATCTTATGTTCCCTACACTTCTGTTGCCCATATCCAATGAGTATACTTTGGATTTGGAGATTTATTTTTACACTTGAAAATAATATATCAGTTTGATAGGGAGTCAAGTGGGGCCAGAGAGGTGACTTTTTGATATGGCTTAAGTCAGTTCTAGAAAGAGTCAGCCCCATTTTTTTTTCCTAGGAGTCTCAGACCAGGGGACTGACAAGATCACTGGTTTTCTCAAATTGTCTACAGCCATTTTTTGTGCCAAAATGAAGATATGTAAAGAAAATTACTTTCTGTTCTCTGATGTTTTTGCTTTTAAGAGTATGGGAATTGATCACTGAAACCCTAACACAAAATTAAGCAAAAGCCTATTGCAGGGGGCCTTAAATAAGAAGAACACATGTCTATCCTCTGACTCATGAGGCAATTAACATGAACTCTGGTGAATACATTGGTTGTATTTAAGAGTGAAGCTACATCTGCCATGGGCTGGAGGAAGAGCTGGCTGGAAGAAAAAAAATAAATTAATAAAAAATAAGACAAAAAACCTAATAGCTATTTCCCCAAAGGGTGGAAATAGAAAAGTCCCCCATTTTCTCACCCATAATTCTATTGGGGCTCTCTTGCTCCACACTCCTTTCCTTGAAAATGAAAGATTGAGGCATTAGCAACAGGCCTTTTCGGGAGGGGGTAGGGTAATAAAAGGGGGAGGAACGGACGCGACAGGGGAGGAGGTTGCGGGTAGTGTGCTCGTGCTATGATTGTG
>NW_027187391.1:37585449-37632949 GCF_028583685.1 Petaurus breviceps papuanus
GGGGGGGGGGGGGATTGTAGAGACAGCCGGGAAGAGGGTTATGTGCAGGCACAAGCTTTTCATATGATAATCAGCTGATTCCATGACAACCATTGAAAAAAGAAGGGCGGAAAACAAAAGCTGCTGCTGGAGAGGGGCTCAGGGCTGCATTCACTGTGTCTGTAAGAAGTACTGCAGAGCCTCGCTCCTCTGAAAGGTATCTGATGGCAGATTGTCAAGGGGTTTTGTTTTAGTTGGGCAGAGTCAGGATATTAATCATGCAGAGTCTTATGAGTCCAAATTTCACCCTCCATGTGGCTGTGCCTTCTTAAAGGCTTTGGATGAAGGATCTGAAACCAGAGGCTCTGCTGCTCTGGCCAGGACTGCTTCTATGAGCGAATGGGAGTGGAAATCTGCCTAAGGGATCATCTGAGATAAGCAATCCCTGGGGATGGACAGTACAATTCAGCTGTGGGTAACAAAGGGGACAGATGGGGGAGTTTTTATATTTAGTGCTGAGGACAAGTTCGAAACTCTGAATGAAGGGGTCTGCAGCAATTGGTGGTACTCCTTAATCCCTTTTCAACATGGCATTTGAATGTGGCATCATACTTTTTCCCCATCTTCCTCCTCACTCCCTGAAGTACTAGAGATACGATAAATCAGCACAGGACAGTGTCAGGCAGAATCATGCCAACTATGACCTAGGCAATAACCCAATAGAGGCATTCACTCCTGGAAGCTACCCAGACAATGAATAGAAATCATTATAAGTGCATTATATTTAGCTGCTGCCTGTCACTGAGCCACATGGGACAACTAAGGTCTAGATCAAGGATTTTTTAGCTGGGGTCTGTGAACTTGGATAGGAAAGCAATTGCTTATTTTTTTTTCCCCACTAACCTCTAAATGAAATCTAGCATTTTCATCAATTATGAATTTAAATCTCTCTCTCTCTCCAGAGATATACATATATATTTAGAGAGATACATATATATTTAAATTTATACATACATACACATATATACATGCACACATACACACATGCATATATGTATGTGTGTGTATGTATGTATGTATATATATATATATATATATTTATGGAGAGAGAGAGAGAGAGAGAGGAATCCATAGACTCCATCAACCTACCAAAGAGGCCCATGACACAAAAATAAGATTAAGAACTCTATCCTGGATCTTCTTGATGATCCGAGGAAAATTTAAGTGATGAGGTTTTATAAAACTCAATAATCACCAAGTCATTTGACAGGAGTTGAGAGCAGGAACTGTCTCACTTTTGTATTTTAATCTCTAGTGCTTAACATAATACCTAACACAGGGGCTGATTAATAAACACTTGCTTGCTTGATTAGGACTGCCAGGAAATATTGCATGGTGTTTATAATTAGTCAACAAATAATTATTTAGTACCTATTGTAAGGCAGGCACTATGCTAGGCACTGGCTATACAAGTCTTTAGGAACTATAAAATAGATAGAGTATTGCTGACAGTATGGTCTTTGTGTCTAGTCTTATTATTCTCTCATGCATATTACACAGATTTTGGTTGAATTATATTGAATTACTCATTTTTTTCCTTTTTCTTTCCAGTTTAGGGATTGCTAGAAAGTCTATTGTGGCCTCCCTGTGATAGATACAATGTTTTCTCTGTTTGAATGCACACAAGAGTTTTCATCACAATGGAATGCTTATGGAGTTACATATTTCAAGGACATTAACACCAAAATGCAACTTAATTGGGAGTCCAGTCATGATGATGAATGGCAATGTCAAAGTGATTAGCAAAAGAATTTGTAATTTGTTCTTGCAGCCTTGCCCTGAGCATGCATTTCAGTGGACAGAAAACATAATCTCTGTTTTTCCTTTTCCTTCTCAACTATTTGGACTTGTATGACAGCCATACTCAAGCCTTTAGGATGAGTAGAATTATGGGACTGAAAAGAGAAATGGCAGGAGTCCTGAAGAATCAGAATCAGAGAAATGAAAATAGGCTTACCAAGTCTAATCACAGGAATCACATAGGCTATTGGTAATGGAAAGGACTTTTAGTGATGGGAAACCCAAGGCCTAGGGAGGTCTCAATTCAATTCAACATTTATTCTGCTCTTGCTGTATTCACAGCCTGGTGCTAGGAGTAGGACTGAGGTAAAATTAAACAAGACCCATTCTTGTTCTTGTGGAATTGGAACACAGTGATAGGGACTGACGTGTTATTTCAGTAATATAGAAAATTCCTGGGTGAGAAAATTTCCTCTTCTAATACAGACTGGTATCTTCTCTGCAATTTTTAATCTCAGAGAGTTGCCTTGGGGACAGAGGAGTTTCCTGATTTTCCCCATATTTCATATCCTGTATATGTCAGCCATGGGACTTGAGTGTACGTCTCTTCCTAGGGCAACTCTCTGTCCATGTTGTCTTACTATACATGTTACCTTCAAAGCAATTTCATTTTTGTGATTTGTATTTTTGTATTTTTCAATGTGAGATTAATTATCATAATTGTGAAGTCATATTTGGGCTTAGGAATCATTTCTCCTTATGGTTTAACTGTAGTACAACACTAGAACTATTCCAGACAGATGGATACAAAATCTTATTATGTATTATATGTGCCTATGCATATGTCTGTCTGAACTTGTGATTTCATTGTACAGAGCTTTTAGTGAGGAAAATCCCTCTACCAATACATATCAGTAACTCTTCTGCCAATTATTGTTTCAGAGAGTAGCCTGGGGAACTGAGGAAAAGTGACTTGCCCATGGTAAGAATGCCAGCATGTCCAAAGGGACTTAAACCCAGGCCTTGTGGACTCTGAGTTAGATCTCTATGCAACACCCCAAGCTCAGGGAGCCTATTTAGAAAGATAATGGACAGATGGAACATAATGGACAGAGAGAACATTTATTAATTACTTACTGTGTGCCAGGCTCTGTGCTAAATGCTGGAGATAGAATACAAACAGTCTAGGAGAAGACAACCTACATAAGGGTATAGGAAGGCAAGAGCAGGAGAGAGAGGAATAGTACCTATATGTCCTTCCTCAAATAGTTGTCTTGGGGAGGGAGACATGAATGAGAAGAAGAGGGATCCAGGTCAGAGATATTTCAGGGTACTAATACAACAAATGAGAAGAATGAGGGGTTTGGAGAGAGACTTATGTGTATATATAATGCACAATTGAGTTTGATTGGCTACTGAAATAGACCCATTCTCAATGATATAGTAAAGAGGAATGAACATCTCATAAAGAAGAGAAGAGAGGAAGGGGATTTCTTTCTTTTCAAAACACAGGGTATAGCATTGAAGAGAGCTGTTACCACTGATTAACTGTCACATAGGCAAGGGGATACGGCTAATCAATCAGATCAGAGCACAAGCTTTCTTAGTATTCTCATTTAAGTAAGGAATAATATCTAGGAGGTGGTGGAAGAGGATTTACCTTCCTTCACATAGGATTGATTTATGCCAATCATCTCCCCTTGCGCCCCCCCCCCCCCCACATCAACCATTTGTTTCTTGAATGGTCTAAAGTGTTTTTTTAAAAAAAAAAAACATTTCCAGGGGAAGGAAGAGCAGCAGATATCTGTCACCCCTAGAAATTTGACCACATGACAATATGGGAAGTTACCTGATTTGGTTCACAGAAGAAATCTAAATCTGCTTCTATGCTGAAGAATAGAAATGACTGAAAATGCATTTATTAAATATTTCCTATGTGCAAAACTCTGTATTAAAGCTCTGAGGCTAGAAATACAAAATCAAGACAACCACTGCCCTCAAGGTACTTGCATTCCAATAGGGAAAGATAAATTTTGATTCCATGAAATTTAGAAGTTTTTGCATGAGTAAAATCAATATAGACAGAAGAAGAAAAGATGCAGTCTAGGATAAAAACTACATCCAATATCTTTGGTTTAAGTCTGACACCCAAAGTCTATAGGGAAATGATACAAATCTATAAGGCTATAAACCATTCCCCAAGAGAAAGGTGGTTATGGAAGATTTCAGATGCTAAGTCAAATGTAAAGTTCCTCTGATTATTAGGGTACATTGGTGAAGCAGATGGTAATGTGTCATTTTAAATATCATCCACTGATTAAATCACATTGCTTTCTGATGTTGAACCATTTTCTAGTTCCCGGGACTGTGGTAGCACAAACTTTCTTTTCTGGATCTTCAATCATTGTAGCTAAAGTATCTACCGGAACACTTGCTAGGCCATCTCTCCATAGGGATGGTGGCTGAAAAAGCTGGGTTAGAAGAAAGACTGATGGTCTGGGAGGAATTGTCACTTCCTGGGATCTTGGATTTATCTTCCTGTTAGTAACACCTGCTCAACACTTGGTATATATAGTGGTCAGGGAAGGGAAACCTTTCTTTACTCTTCTTTCTCCCCTCAATGATGGCTATGGACCCAGAATAGAAGTAGGAAAAAGGGTCCAAAAAATACTGCTATTCCTAATATCATTTAGTTCAAGATCCTGAGCTATCTGCTTTGGGCTCTGAGGGGAGGTGGTAGTCAAGGGATAGTGGTCACAATTTTACTTGCCTGATAAAAGCTGCCACTTGTCTCTCCCTAAGGGAGCCTTGCTACTTGAGGTAGGCTGTCTTCTCTTCCCTGGAGGCAATTTCAACAGTAAGTTTAAAAAGCTATACTACCATTTTTTAAAAAGTGAGGTTTTATTGATATCTTCTCATCCTTACACCAAACATCCTCCCCACTCTGTTTTCCAGACACCTATTCCATGTAACAAATGGTATTTTTTTTCAGAGAGGAGAAAAGAAAAATCAGCACAACTGATGAATATATTGAAAAAGTCTGAAAACATGGACAATGTGTAACTCCTGTGGCTCTTCCAGGCCTACAAAGGGGTAGGTCAGGGGGGTACTCTCATATCTATTCAAGTCATTCTTGTTCTTCATAATTTTGTTGCATTTACTTCACACACACACATACACACACACACATATAGGCATGCAATTGTTCTTTCCATTTCCAGTACTGTAGTTATTGTGTGTATATCATTTTCTTGGTTCTGCTTACTTCATTCTTCATCAGTTCATATATATCTTTCCATGCTTCTCTGTATTCTTCTCACACATCATTTCTTATCTCATGTTAGTATTCCATTACATTCAAGTGCCACAATTTGTTTAACCATTCCCTGATTGATGTGCATGCTTTTTGTTTTGAGGGGGCAGAGTAGAGCAATTGGGGTTAAGTGACTTGCCCAAGGTCACATGGCTAGTAAGCTATTTTTTTCTATCACAAAAAAGCACTACTATAAATAATTTAGTGTGTGTGGGAATTTTCTTCTTATCTATGGCTTCCTTAGGGTATAAACTTGATAATTATTCAAACGGTATGGGCATTTTAGTCAATGTATTTGCACAATTCCAAATTGCTTTCTAAATATACTATTACTTTCAGTTATTGTTGTTCATATTTTTCCTGAACTGTTGTGCTTTTGTTTTTTGAGGGGCTAACAATATGGGAGTAAAGTGTTACTTTTTTGGACATGACTGAGGAGTCAAAACTGAACATATCTTTATATATTTTCTCTGAAAGAAAATAAAAATTCCTCACTCCAGCTTTTAAAGTATTTTTAAAAAAATATTTTTTAAGTATTCCATAATTTGTTTAATATAAGCAAAGACATCCTAATCATTAGAGCTATTCAAAAAGGGAATGAAATAGCTCTCAAGATGGCACATTTTCTGTTAAGGAAGGTGTTTAAGTAAAAGCTAGATGACTACTTGGAGATGATTTGAGGGGATTCATTCTTGGTCTTTTTTTTTTTTTTTGGAGTGAGGAAGGCAGGGCAGTTGGGGTTAAGTGACTTGCCCAAGGTCACACAGCTAGTAAGTGTTAAGTGTCTGAGGCTGGATTTGAACTCAGGTCCTCCTGACTCCAGGGCCGGTGTTCTATTGACTGCACCACCTACTTGCCCTGAAGGAATTCATTCTTCAGATCCAGAGTTGATGTAGATAACTTCTTAGATCCCTACTAATTATAGGACACTGTGACTATGTGGTCATTCATTCACCAAATGCATATTAAGTTAGTACCTATAAGGTATAGAGTATTGCATTATACTCTGGGTGGGAGAATCTAATTGAAAAATTGAATTGTTGTGATATTTTAAAAGATTTCATTAATTTATTTAATTGTAAATAGTTGCAAAATAAGTATAATTGATGGTGTTATTCTTAATATTATTGTTGTCATTTTTAATACATCTTTTAAAAAAAGAGCTAACTCTGCTCCTAGAGATTCCTTTTCAGATGTAGGTTGGACTAGATGATCTTCCAGCTCTGAGATTCTGTGATTCTATAATTCATGTGTAATGGGTGGGGGTAAGAGAAAGGCAGAGAAGTAATAAAAGCTGTAGATACAACTATACACAGTAGGTGCTCAATAAATATTGATTGACAATCAAGTCTGTTTAAATTTCTCCTGAAAATATTTTCCTGCCTCTACTCTCTCGCTTCTAATCCATCCTTCATATCGCTACAAGATTAATTTTTCTTATAAATAATTCTGGTCATTATACTCTGATCAAAACCCTTCATTGGATTTGTATTTTCTACTGAGTGAATGAATAAATGAATGAATGAAGTTCAAATGCATTCAAGGATCTGGTGACATCCAATTTGCCAGTTTCCCCCCTCATGTTATTCTTATCTGAATATGTTGCTTCCTCTAACTCGTTGAACTACTTGCCATTCTCCATACCTACAATGTTCTTTTCTGCCCAATGTGAATTGTACATTATCCCACCCCATGACTTTGCTAATGCTGTTTCCTATGCCCAGAATGACCTTACTTCTTTTCTGTTCCAATTTGAATTTCTAACTATCCTTCAAATTAAACTCAAATATTGCCTCTCTTCATGCTCACTCGTAATTAAAGACCCTTTCTCTCCTTGAACATCACAGAAAATTCCATTTGTGCCTTTTTAATGTGCCCCTTCTGACTAATTTTGTACTGTGGTTATTTGTGTATCATATGCTCCTACTGGCCTGTAAACTCCAAGAGGGTAATGAAAATGTCTTCTTTACACTCTGAATCTCTCCAAGACCTTGTACCTTGGTCAGTATATAGAGAATGGTCTTCAACATGCCAAATCAATCTCCTATGGAGTATTTATGGAAAAAATAAGAACTGGACAAGATAAAAAGATTTCTGTAAAAGGACTGAGATTTGTATGTGTAGAGGGAGAATCCATATAGACAGTTCATGAATCATCTGAAATATTGCAAGCAACAATATTCGCTTATACATGTATCTGTATAAATGTGTCTGTATTTCTGAATTTGTATCAATCAGTGGAGCCGTCTAAAGAGGTAAGAGTTCTATGATTATTTTGTTTACTGTTTCTTGCATCAGGGGGTGGTATTGATCTTTTCATATGCTTGTCTGCATGGTACTATGATCCTGAAATTGGTTTGAGTTCATTCTTTGTTCTCATTTTTCTTTTAGAAAGTGCTTGCTTAAATTACTGTCAGAAATAATTAGTAGACCTTTTTTTCCCCCAAGACTTCAAACTAACTATTGAAGCTGAAATGGGAAGTTTCCAAGTGTCTCTTGAAATTTAACTTAGAAAAACTTTCAATTGCTCCAAGATTAAACAAAAAAATCAACAAAGCTATCCAGGACTTATTAGCTTACAAAAATATTTACCCTTACATTAGTTTTGTGCTAATCTTTTGTGTTTTTCAGTATCATTACAATAAGCCCTCTATCTGATGGAGAACGAGAATATACTGAAAAAGTATATTAGCAGTACCATGGATCATACATTCAAACTAATAATTTGAATTATTGCCTCTTCATAGTCTGACATCATTTCAGCACTGGAGCTCCTGGTTAGGGTGCATTTGTGTAGATAATGTAACCAAAGAAGCAATGACAAATCCTGTTTCACCTAGTGACATAACTAAATAGAACACATTACAGAGTCTATGATTGTCACTTGCCAATGTGGCTAGCCACAGTCATAGAATCTTAAAAACTGAAAGCGCCCATGAGAGCCTTCTAGTCCAACTTCTTACTGATGCATAAAATCTTTCTGCAACATGCTTGGCAAGTGGTCATCCACCCTTCACTTGTAGTATTACAGTAAAGGGTAACTCACTATCTCAGAAGAAGTCCATCCTATTTTTGGACAGGTTTCATCTTAACATAAGGAACCAGGGTGGCCTACAGAAGAGGACAAAGACATATTAGAACAATCACCAGAGTATGAATAAAAATAATAGCTGATATTGCATAGCACTCTAAAATTTTTAAAGCTCTTTACAAATATCTCATTTCAACCTTATAACAACTCTATAAAGTGAATACTGCAAAGATCATTGTTTCTATTTTATACATGAGAAAGTGGGGCTCGGAAAAATTAAATAACTTGACTGATGACAATGGATGGGGCTCAGATGTTAGCAAAAAGGCAGGAACTTGCTTAAACTGTCCCATATTCCCCTCCAAACAATTTTAAATAATGCCTCAAAATGAATTTTAGAGCAGCAGGGAAAAAAACAAAAGAATGGGATGAAACAATTTTCCAGCCTAAGGCAACTTGTAAGGTCATCAGGAAATGTGTTGCACCAGGGTGAAAATGAAGCACAGTCTCACTAGCTCAGGCTGAGCCCCAGCAAACCAGCAACAGGCCTCAGGGGCAACTGAATCAGCAGCAGTACTGGCAACTTCTGGAGAGTTCAACTCACAGACAATAAATGGGTCAAACAATTGGTGAGAAGGAGATTACAGGACTCCTTCTGCTGGCATTGGGGCAGGATTCTGTTGCATTGTCCATACTTGGATTGAGATAGCAATCCTGGGTGGCAGTCTGTAGCAGCAAGCACCCTAATATACCCAGGGTGGCTGCCAACACAGGTCTGCATATCTGCCTTTCTAAAGGAAAGCAACTCAAAATGGGTTAACAATCTTGCTTTAATCAAACATATGTCATTTACCTAGTTCAGGGGAAAAAGGTCAGCACCCTGAACTTCAGAGAATACCAACAAGTCACAAGCAGAAGTTACAAGCAGACAGAGAAACAGATCAGCAGACAGGCTTCTAACTGTCTGACCATTATATCCATACCTACTCAGTTACCAGAGAGGGAAGGATCAATATCTGGGTTTTCAAAGGCAGGGGGCTTGATCACAACTCTCCTCAAAGTGAGCCCAAAACAAAACTTCACATCAGGGTGTGTGTGTGTGTGTGTGTGTGTGTGTATATATATATATATATATATATATATATATATATATATATATATGTAGCCTTCTCTTGGCTCAGAGAATGTCACAACCCTCTTGACTCACTGCCCAATCACACAGCACCAAGGTGTGGGCATTCCTGAAAACCAAGCCTCCTGCCACAGCCTCCATGTGACCACATTTAGCCTATTAGGGGGCAGAGTATATTTTTCAAATCAAGGAAGGTTCTCAGAGTCACTTAAGCCTATCAAAAGGCCTAGGGGCTAGGGAAGATCTTAAATTCTCATTCCCATAACACAGTCCCAGGGCAAGAGGAGCACTAGCAGACCAAAGCTGGTAGACACAGGGGAGTGGGACTTTGGTTACTGTTCTTGGGTGGAAAAGAGTGCTTATTGTCCCTCACAGACCAGAGCACAGTCCAGGAGAGTAGTAAACCCACCTCTCTGTAGAGCATGTTACCTTGGAAGAACTGAAAACTTACAGATCCAAGAGCTTGTTCTGAAAATAGTTGCATAAAATCCTGAAGCTTAGGACAGTGCCCCCTCCACCCTGGGAGCAAATTCCAACTTTAACATAAAGTTAAAAGTCAAGAAATAGGCTAGAAAAATGAGCAAATAACAACAAAAAGAACCCTACCATAGAAAGTTATGATGGTCACAGAGAGGATCAAAGCACAAACTCAGAAAAAGACCACAAAGTCAAAACTACTGCATCTAAAGCCTCAAAGGAAAATATGAACTGGTCTCATGCCTACCTCCAACCCCCCAAAATTACTGGAAGAGCTCAAAAAGGATTTTAAAAATCAAATAAGACAGGTAGAGGAAAAATTGGAGGAAAAATGAGAATGATGCAAGAAAATCACACAAAAAAGAGTCAACAACTAGGTAAAGAAGGCACACAAAAAATACTGAAGAAAATAAGACCTTACCAAAAAATAGGCCAAATGAAAAGAATATATACAAAAATTCACTGAAAAAAAAACTACTTAAAAAGCAGAATTAGCCAAATGGAAAAAGAAGTATAAAAACTTACTGAAGAAAATAATTCTTTAAAAATTAGAATTGGCAATTGGAAGCTAATGACTCCATGAGACATCAAAACAAAATAAAACAAAATCAAAAGAATGGAAAAAAATAGAAGAAAATGTGAACTATCTTATTGGAAATACAATTAATTTGGAAGATGGATTGAGGAGATATAATTTTAAAATTGTTGATTCCTTGAAAGCCATGATCAAAGAATGAGCCTAGACATATATTTCAAGAAATGATCAAGGAAGAATGCCCTGCCATTCTAGAACTACAGGGTAAAATAGAAATTGAAAAAATCCTCCAATCACCTCCTGAAAAAAGATCCTAAAACAAAAACTCCCAGGAATATTATAACCAAATTCCAGAATTCTCACATCAAGGAGAATAAATTGCAAGCAGCCAGAAAGAAACAATTCAAATATTATAGATCCACAGTCAGGATAGAACAAAATTTATCAGCTTGTGCATTAAAGGATTGGAGGGCAATGTATAACCTCAAAAGTGTTTTGCTTCTGACTACTGTCTCCCCCAATCTGGAGGGTATTCTAGAGGGCAAAGGAGCTAGGATTACAACCAAGAAAAATTGAGCAAAATTGAGTATAACCCTTCAAAGGAAAAATGCATATACAACAAAATTGAGGACTTTCAAGCATTCCTGATGAAAAGAACAGAGCTAATTAGAAAATTTGACTTTCAAATATAAGACTCAAGAGAAGCACAAAAAGGAAAACAGGAAAGAAAACTCATAAGGGATTCAATAAGGTTTAGCTGTTTAGAGTCTACATGGGAAGATACAGTAACTCCTAAGAACTTTCTCATTATTAGGGCAGTTTGAAGGAGTAGATAGACAGAAGGCATAAGTGTTAGTTTAATATGATGGGATAATATTTAAAAATATAAAAATTAGGCTATGAGAAAGGGGAATGCACTTGGAGAAGGGGAAAGGGAGAGGTAGAATGGGATAAATTATCTCAAATAAAAGAGCCTCAAAGAACCAGGAGAACATTGTACATAGTAACAGTAACATTATGCAATGACTAATTTTGATAATATTAGCTCTTTTTAGCAATACAATGCTCTAAGGCAACTCCAAAAGACTCATAATGGAAAATGTTATCCACATCCAAAGAAAGAACTATGGAGTCTGCATACAGATTGAAGCATACTATTTTCTCTCTCTCTCTTTTTCTTCTTGTGGTTTTTCCCTTTTGTTCTGATTCTTCTTTCACAACATGACTTATGTGGAAATAAGTTTAATACAATTGTACATGTATGGCCTTTATCAGATTGGGTGTTGTTTAGAGAAGGGGGGAGTAAAAATTTGAAACTCAAAATCTTAAAGAAATGAATGTTGAAAAAAATCCAAAACCATATAATTGGAAAAAGAACAAAATATTAAAAAAAATAAAAGAGGCTCAAAAGAGCTTTTACAGTGAAGAAGATGGGGGAAGTGAATAGGGGAGTGCTTAAACTTTATTCTCATAAGAATTGGCTCAAAGAGGTTCATAACTTTATACACACTAAGTTGGATATAGAAATCTATCTTATCATGCAGGAAAGGAGAGGAGGGGGAAAAGAAAAGGGCTATGTGACAAAAGATGAGAAAATTTGGGGAGGCAGTAGTCAGAAGCAAAACACTTTTGAGGGTAGACTGTGAAAGGAGAGAGAAGTACTAACAGGCAGAAAAAGAGGATGGAAGGAAATATACAATTAATGATTATGACTGAAAAAATTTTATAGCAAGTTTCTATTCATAAAGCCCTCATTTTTCAACTATATAGAGAACTGAGTCAAATTTATAAAAATAAGAACCATTCCCTAATTGGTAAATGGACAAAGGATTTGAACAGGCAGTTTTCAGATGAAGTAATCAAAACTATCTATAGTTAGATGAAAAAATGCTCTAAATCACCTTTGATTAGAGAAATGCAAATTAAAACAACTCTAAGGTACCACCTCATGCCTATCAGTTTGGCTAATATGACAGAAAAGGAAAATGACAAATGTTAAAGGGGAGGTGGGAAAATTGAGACACTAACTCACTTTCAGTGGAGTTGTGAACTGATCCAACCATTTTGGAGAGCAATTTGGAACTACACCCAAAGGGCTATAAAATCATGCATACCTTTTGATCGGGCAGTACCACTATTAGGTCTGTATCTCAAAGAGATAACAAAACAAAAACAAAAAGGAAAAGGACTTACATGTGCAAAAAGTATATATAAAACAAAATGTATATATATTACTTCTCTGGTGGCAAAGAATTGGAAATTGAGGGGATGCCCATCAATTGGGGAATAGCTGAACAAGTTGTGGTATATTATTGTAACTGAATGCTATTGTACTATAAGAAATGACAAGCAGGATGATTTAAATAAAAAAGACTGGAAAGACTTACGAGAACTGATACAAAGTGAAATGAGCAGAACCAGGAGAACATTGCACACAGTAACAGCAATGTTATATGATGATTAACTGTGAATGACTTAGCTTTTCTCAGAAATACAATGATCCAAGAAAATTCTGAAGCGCTTGTGATGAAAAATGCTATTCATTTCTGAGAAAGAACTGATGGAATCTAAATGCACATTGAAGCATTTTTTAAAATCTTTTTTTTTTTTGGTTTCTATTTTCTGTCATAACGTGACTAATATGGAAATATATTTTGTATACTCACACATGTATAACCTACACCAGATGTCTTGCCTTCTCAATGAGGGAGGAGGAAAAGAGAATTTTCGATTCTAAATTAAAAAAAATGAATGTCAAAATTTTTTTCTACATGTAATTGGGGAAAAATGAAATATTAAAACAAAATTTTAAAAGGGATATAAAAAAAAAAACTTCACCTGTTCATTAAATGTCAGAGTTGCAATTCATACACTGGTCTAACCTGACTCCTAGTTCAGTATTCCTTTCCCTTTTTAGGCTATTATTTCAATAATCATGGTAATTGAGTCCTACTAGACATCTGTCACTTTTAAACAATTTTTATAAATGTCTTTTGTTTTTACATCATCTTCTTTTCCAAATATATCCTTCCCTTCTTATCTACATAGGGAGTATTCCTTTTTAACAAAAATTGTTTTTAAAAGAGAAATAAAAGGAATTCTAGATTTGTGAAAGATATTTTCTTTGGCTCAATGTTCTCATTTTTTAAAATAAGGATGATAAGATCCCTTTCATTTCCTAACCCACAGAGTTGCTGTGAAGGTCACACAAGCTCTATATGTGAGTGACATGTATATGTGTGTATGTATAAATAAATGAAAAAATCATTTATTAGGTACTAACTCCATGAGAAGAACTACAAAAATGAGATAGTTTCTCCTTTTAAGAAGGTCCCGGTCTAACTGAGGGAAAAAAAAAAACATTTAGGAGAATTCATCTGCAGGGAAGATATAAAGGGTCATTAGTCCCAAGGGTGTGAAAGTAGAACAGATGGCAGACCCAGGTATCTTTGGCTCCAGGCAATTAGGAAATTGAGAATGAGGTGTTTCAGAAGAAATTGCAGAAGTTAAGTAGTTTAACTAGCAGGACAATGGGGGAAGATGATGTTGGGAAGAAGAGGAAGAGAAACAAAGGAGATCATTAAATAAAACTATCATTGTGAACAGGAGGAGGATCTTAAAGAAAATGAAGAGGATGGTGTGGTATGGATCTGAGGTATGCAGAAGCTCATGGAAAATTCTAATAGCCATAAAAGCATTAGGAAAACTGTGAGAGCTCTGGCATTTCTCCCCTAGTGTCATCTAGTTGCATGGTCCATACCACATGCAAATTGGGAGCTCAGGAGAAGAGAGGAGAGAGGAAAAAAATGAAAAATTGTGATAAGAAGAGTAGGAAAAATGGGGGAAAAGAGTAATAATGCACTAAATAATGCAGATATTCTTGGTTTGCTTATACTGTCTTTAAAGAGGACTCTAACAGGAGAAGATATATTTCTTCTGTGAGGGTAGGAGGACTGGTCAGGGAACTGTTTTTAATTTTTTTTCAATTAAAATCTTTATTTTCTCTGTATCCTACTCCCCATTCCCTGAGGTGGGGGAAAACTCTTTAAAACAGATATGGATGATTAAGCAAAACACATTTCTTCATGGTCCATGTCCAAAAATATATATCAATTTTGTGTTGAGTCCATTAGACCTCTTCCAGGAAGTGGGTAGTATGCATCATTACTTGTCCCTTGGAAGTGGAGTTGGTCATTCAAAGTTATTTGTCTTTACAATATGGTTGTTACTGTATAAATTGTTCTCCTAGCTCTTCTCACTTCAATCTGCATCAATTCATATAAATCTTTCTAGATTTCTCTGAAACTATACTTTTCATCATTTCTTATGGCACAATAATATTACTTTACATTTATAAATCATAATTTGTCTGTCTATCTCCTGATTGAAAGTTATTCCTTAAGTTTCCAGTTCCAATACAGAAGAGCTGCTATCAATATTTTTATACATGAGTCCTTTTCCTCATTCTTTCATCCTTTTTGATATATGCTTAATAATGATAAGTGCAGTTTTATAATTTCTTTGTAGTTTCAAATTTCTTTCCAGATTACAGCTCCACCAATAATGCATTAATGTACCTTCTCCCTCCCACCCAATACCCTCCAACATTTGTAATTTTCCTTTTTTGTCAACTTTGCCATTTTGGTGGATGTGAGGTAGAATTTCTGAATTGCTTTACTTTGTTTTTTTCTAATTATTTATGATTTGGAGCACTTTTTTACATGGTTGTTGATAACTTTCTTTGAAAACTACTACTGAAAATCTTAGTTGAGTATGTGCATTTTATTTCTTACTTGCTGTTGATACTCATTGGAGCCTCATTTTAGAAACAGATTTGTGTATCATGACCTCAGAATAAAAGTCAAAACCATTACTAAATTAGAAGAAATGGTAAAAATGAGAACAAAATTAGTGCTGTAGTGGTTTTTGGTGTGGAATCTTGAATAATTAAAAAAACACATTTGAAGACACTTTATTTTATGAGAATACTGAAGTTTGTATTGCACATATTTACTTACAGGTTGTGTCTCCTATTAGATTGCAAGCTACTTAAGGGCAGGGACTGACTGTCTTTTGCCTCTTTTTGTGTCCCCAGCACTTAACACAGTTCCTGGCAAGTAGTAGGTGCTTATGTTTATTAAATGAATGAATGGATGAATACATTGTAGTACCAAGTCAAACTTTCTTGAAATCAACAAAGCCTATTGCACAGACAACCAAAGGGATAACTCTTAGAACCATTTCATCAGTACACCTTATATAAACCCTGTGAGTGGATAATGAATTGGGCCCACAATTGAATAGGAGAAATGTGAGATGGATTGTCTTTGAGAAATTACACAGTATTTATAATGTTCCCAAGTTTCTTTCAGAAATGATGGCTCATCATTATAACATCAGTGTTCTTCCAGTGATTCTCAATAGCTGAGTCATGGAATACCACAGTTTTCAAAGAATTAAAGTTATAGGTCACCCAAAGGGCAATGGAGAGTCACATGGTGGGGGGTGGTGGTTGTGGTAATGAGTATGCTGCAAAGCATTGCAAAGAACTATGCAGAAGAAGTATAAAAGATGTGTTTGAAAAACATCTGACCAAAAGGAGATGTCCAACAGCATCATGAGAAAAAGAATAACTGATTGGCAATCTTTTTTACTTCATTGGTATCTACATAATGTCATAAGATCTAGAGAAAAGCTCCCAAAACGATCCTTGTTGGGGATTTAAGAGAGAAGGCACAGAGAAGGGAATAAATATTTGTATTTGCCTCTGGTGTGCCAAATGTGATATTCAGCAATTTTTACAAATATTATCTCTTTTGGTGCTAAAAATAACCTTTTGGGGTAGGTATTATTATTTCCATTTTACAGCTGAGAAAACTGAGGCAAACAGAGGCAAGCAGACTTACAGAAAGGTATGAGCAAAAATTACATAGGAAAAAAATGTGGATAGGTTGTGATCTGCCCATATCAATGAAATCCCAACTCAATGGAGCTATCAAAGTATCACTTTGATTCATAGACACTTTAAAATATAAAGCAAGGTGATACTACTTATAATCTTCTAATTTCCTTCTCCGTAATACTGGGCCAATGTCCTTGAACTCTTACCCAGAGTTTCACTTGCCTGTCATGTCTTTCTTCTTAGCAAAGTATTTTGTGGCTGAGGAAGAATCTGAGTTCTCTCACCATTCTTGATATAGTAATTATTTTAAAGTGGTTAAGTTTTTCTAGAAAATAGTGAGAGAATCAGTGTCTTATGTACATTTTACATTTTAAAAAATATCCACAGCTCATTTTTAATAGGTGGGTTTGGAGCTGCTACAACTACATTCAATGACTTTATCTTTATCATTTCTTCTGGTTTAGTAGTTGGTTGGTTGGTTGTTGTCTTTTGTTCTCAAAGAAGACCAAAATGATATTGCTATATTAGAGTCAAGTTACGATGTGTTTGCCTGTGGCTGATCAGACCAATATGAGCTTGGAATGCTTGACCACAGATCAGGCACAAATAACTCATGTCATGTGAACATTTGGGATGGATTCTCTAAATTTGCATATCTCATGTTTCTCTTGAGCTATTTCAATTCTGTTTTGCTCATAGAACACAGCACCTTCTTTGATGAGGACACACCATACTGGGAGGTGTCTTCCATGTCATACAATCAATCCTGAAGTTCTTCAGAGAGACCTTGAGAGTGTCCTTGTATCGTTTCTTCAGACTACCATGTGATCACCTGCCTTGTGTGAGGAAGACAGGGAAATTGTCTTTTAGGCAAGATTATATTTAGCACTCAAAAAATGGCCAGCCCATCAGAGTTGTGCTCTCTCCAGTAGTTTGAATGATTGTCAGTGTAGCTCAAAAAAGGACCTCAGTGTCCAATACCTTATCCTGCCAGGCCATCTTCAGAATCTTCTTAAGACAATTCAAATGGAAGAAATTCAGTTTCTCGGCATGAGACTGGTATACTGTCCAGGTTTCACAGGCATGCAACAATGAGGTTAGCACAACAGCTCTGTAGACCTTCAGTTTGGTAGGCAGTCTAATAATTCTCTCCCACACTTTCTGTTGGAACTTCCCAAACACTGAGCTATTACTGGTAATGTGTGTGTCAACCTTGTTATCAGTGTGTACATCCCTAGAAAGTATACTGCCAGGGTGGCCAGGTGGTACAGTGAGTAAGAGCACTGACCCCAGAGTTGGGATGACCTGGGATCAAATTCGGGCTCTGATACTTAGCACCACACCCAGAAATAACTGGCTGTGTAGCCTTGAGCAAGTTACTTAACCCCAATTGCTTTAAAATAAAAAGAAAGTATACTGCCAAGGTAAGTGAAATTATCCATAATATGTGTGTGTGTGTGTGTGATGTTATTTGCTACTCTACATGCCCAATACTTGTGGACTTTCTGTAGAATATTTTCCTAAGATATAGCTCAAAACCTTCTTAGAGATTTTGAACTCTTTCCTTTGAACTTATTTTCCAAGATCGCATTACCATTGTCTCCAGTACCCATCTTCACACTGAAGTCATTCAATAATAATGCTTATGTTGTCTTAGTTTGGAGGGTCTTGTTAAATTCCTCATTGAATATCTCTACTTCTTTCTTTGCTACAGACACTAAGCTGGTTATTATCTTCACAGTGAATGATTTGCTTTATGGTGAACAAAGATTAGATAGCTTGTATTTATTTTGAGCTTTAAGGTTTGCTAAGCACTTTACAAATCTTATTTCTGTTTATCTTCATAAAGATCCTGGACAGGAAGTACTATTATTATTTCCATTTTATAGATGAGGAAATTGGGATAGAAAGAGGTCAAGTGACTTGTTCAGGGTCATAAAACTGGTAAGTGCATGAGGCCATATTTGAATTAAGCTCTTCCTGACTACATGTCTAGCATTCTATTCACTATGTCAGCTTGCTACCCGGGGGGACAACAAGTGTCCCAGGAAATCATAATTATTGTTTGCTTTTAAAAACTAATACTCTTCCAATAATGCTTTATGACTATGAGTCACAGAATACCACAATGTCAAGAAAATTTTTAATTTTGGGTGACCCAAAGAAAAATGGAGAGGTGTATGTTTCAATGTAAGAGGCTAAAACATTGCCAATAAGCAATTAAATTAAGAATTGCTGTTAAAGAGATCGTGAAGAAAATAAGTGATTTGAAATAGAAGTGAACTGGTCGTATTGTAAGAGACAAACTCTGTTGTTGCATGATTATGCCCAGAATGTAACAGACCCAGAGGAAGACATCCAGCATATTGTGCAGTTCTTCAATGGAGGATTTGTAGGATAAAATGGACAAGAATCATGAAGAATGAGAATAGTTTGTGATCTGTGCTATTGGAGTGAGTACCCTTATTAATGAGATAACAGATTCACAAAGTATAAACAAGATGGCCTAAAATATTTGTTATCCACACAATGTCATATAATTTAGAGAAATACCCTTTTTTGGGGGATTTGAGGGAGTGAGGTCAGGGAAGGAGGTAAGAGAAGGGAATAAACATTTAAATATCAACTATGATGTGCCCATTGTAATTCATATCACCCTCTGCCATCTTTTCTGTCACTCTGCCATTATTATGGTGGAAACGGAAAGAAACTACACATGCCTGAAAATCCTTTTGTATTTTTAAAAATTTGTTTCTTGGTTTCCCATGGCCAAATAAAATTCCTCATCTGGTGGTCAGTCTTCTGGTGATGCACCTCTCTCATTGCTTAATTCAACTGGTTCAACAGGCTATTAATATGCCTGTTATTTCTAAAACAGTTATGTACATCATGTTCCTAGAACAAAGGTCAAAAATCAATATCAATTTAGAAGAAATTATAAAGATAGGAAGACATTGTGTGTAGTAACAGCATTAATATGCTTACTTTCTATTTCTACTTCCCATGGGAAATAGATAAAAGTAGAGATATTGACTCCAATTATGACAGTTTATTATAGTATTTAAATATAAAACAGTTGGGTTAATTAATATATGATAATGAATAAGTCAAAAGAGACTAGAAATGGTCTCAATCTTGATGAATACTTGATCTCCTTGTCAAGAAATGTTAGCCAAAGGAATTGCTAGTTTAGAATGTTAGTTTATTTGCTTACTACAGAGGAGGAGAATAGATACTTATAGACAGTATGGCCTTAGCATTGAACAACAGTGAAAGAGAAATCAATCCTGCAAAACATTTGGTTTGAAATTGAGCTGTCAGATAATCATGGGAATATTTGTAAGATAAATCTGAAAGAAAGATAACAACATGATGCAATGAAGTAGAACGAATTGACCAGGATTTCTAGAGTATTTTATTCTTACCACCAATTATATTGCAAGTACATTTGTCCTTTGCCACCTGAGTACCCAATGTGATGTGTGAGAAAATTGAAATAGTATGTATGATGAAGTTAGGAAGAATGACTGGTACAGTGCACATATATACAGAAGAAATCCATAAGGAAGAAGACATAGTACTTTAGGCTTTCAGGCATGAATTTTCTTTAGTGATAATTATTGATGCCTTTTCTATTTACCTTACAGCCATTTATAGATTCCCCCCTCTACCCATAGAATTAAAACTTACTTTCTTTTTTTTTTTAAAGCAATTGGAGTTAAGTAACTTGCTAAAGGTTACACAGCCAGGTGTTTCTGGGTGGATGATAAGTGTCTGAGCCTGGATTCGAACCCCCAGGTCATCCCAATGCTGGGGCTGGTGCTCTTACTTGCTGTGCTACCTGGCCACCCCAAAACTTTCTTTATAATAAAGAAAAATAATTAAGCAACAATAACCAATAAAGTAACCAGATCTGACAATATGTGTAATACTTCGTCACCCAGTTTCCTCCTTTTCATGAAGATGAGGAAGGCATGTTTCATTATATCTTCTTCGGGATCATTAATAATTTTTTCACTCAGATTGCAAGTTATTTTCAGTTATTTCAATTTACTTTGGTGTAGTTATATATGCTAATTCTCTTTATTCTCTCTGCAGAAATCTACATAAAATTTCCCATGTTTCTCTGAATTCCACCTATTTCTCATTTCTCACTGCATAGTAATTACTATTCCCAGAAATCCATCACTTATAATAAAGAATAATATAAAGGAAAGAAAGGGGCAGCTAGGTGGTGCAGTAGATAGAATGCTGGGACTGAAGGCAAGAAGATTCATTTTTCTGAGTTCAAGTCCCGTCCTTAGTCTTTTACTAGCTGTGTGAACTGGGAAAACCACTTAACCTTGTTTGTCTCAGTTTCTTCATCTGTAAAATGAGCTGGAGAAGGAAATGGTAAACCACTGTAGTATCTTCGCCAAGAAAATCCTAAATGAGGACATGGAAAGTAAGATACAATTGAAATGATTCAACAATAATAAATGGAAAGAAAAACAGCTAAAGTAAAACCAAACAATATATCAAAATAGCCCAACATAATACATAGTGTTTCATATACTATGAGTGTTCCATACTTGTAGTCTCTCACTTCTGCAAAGAAGTAGGGGAGGCATCTTCTCATATCTCTACTTTTAGGCCAAGCTTGGGCATTGTTCTTTCACATCATTCACTTCCAATTGCTCTGATTTTGTGTTTTCCATTTACATTGTTGTAGGTATTTCTTACTTTACTGTGTATTACTTCTTGTGACTTTCTCCATGATTCTCTTTATTAATCATATTCATTTTTTAGTAGAACAGTAACAATCTCATTATATTCATGTACCATAACTAGTTTCGTTGTTCAGTCATTTTAGTTCTGTCCTACTCTTCATCATACCGTTTGCTTTTTTTGTTTTTTGGAGGCAAAGATATTGGAAGAGTTTGCTATTTCCATCTCCAACTCATTTTACAGATGAGGAAACTGAGGCAAACAGGGTTAAATGACTTGCCCAGGGTCACAAAGCTATTAAATCTTTGAGGCCAAATTTGAACTCAGGTCTTCCTGAACCCAGGCCCAGTGCTCTATCCATTACATCACCTAGCTGTCCCACCACAACTAATTTAGTCATTCCCAAATTAATGAATATCTGTTCTGTTTTCACTTCATTGCTACTAGAAATATTTTGGTATTTACAGGGCCTTTCTTTAAAAAAAAAAAAGATTTCCTTGGAGTATATACCTAGCAGTGAAATTAAATGGGTCAGATGGTGTAGACATTTTAGTTTCTTTGCATAATTTCAAATTGGTTTTCAAAATGGTTGGACTAATTCAAACCTCTACTACATCTCCAGTACATCAATATGCAAATCTTTTCTGATCCCCTTGAACCATGACTAATATGATTTTTGTTGTATTTCTCAATTTGCTGATTTGCATGTAAAATCTCAGTTATGATTTACATTCATGATTTGGAGCATTCTTTCATATGGCTGTAAATATTTTGCATTTTTCTGAGAAATATTTTTTCATATTTTTTGATCTTTAGTTTATTAGAGAAAGAATTTTGATTTTATTTATTTGTTAATTGTCTATATATTTTGAATGTTAGACCCTTAACAGAGAGTTCATACAAAGTATTTTTCCCCAGTTAATCATTTTTCTTCTTGACCTTAATTTCCTTTAGTTGCATTAATTTTGTTTTTGCAAAAGCTATTTAATTTCACATAATGAAAATCATCTATTTTATCTTTCGTGATGACTTTCATCTTTTGTTTAGTTAAGAATTTTTCTCTCTACTCATAGCTATGAATCTGATTCTCTTCTAATTTTTTCTTTTAAATGATATAACTTTAAGTAATCAGGAAATCATTCCTTGGTCTTAACCCTTTAACATCTAGATTGGCTTAAGGCATGCCTTACTTTATTTGTTGGTCCTCTCCTCACTAATCAAACAAAAATGCCATTGCTATTGGAAAGTGTATATTAGTCTACACTTCTATGACTCCACTCAATATTCATGTAACTTTTCAAACCATAATAATCCTCCCTGGCACCCACTTCACTATGTATCTATGCACACATACATATATGTGTGTGTATGTATATATATATATATATATGTATATATGTGTGTATGTGTGTGTGTGCCCACATACACATATGATCTCTGAATGCCTTGGCTGAAATCCTGGTGAAAACATGGAAAAGGATACCATATCTTGTTGGTCCCACAGTTTACTGAGAGGTATAGAGAAAATAAGATAGGACTATTTTTATTGTTTGACTATGAAAAAGCATTTGAATCAGTGGAACAAAATCTAGCCTTTGAAATTCTGTTTAAACATGATGACCCTTTTATATGCATTAAGATCATACAAAATTGCAAGGTGGTTGCTGTAATGGAGATAATTTGATTCAAGGATCTTCTGAATATCAGCATCCAAAGAGATACATAATAAGAAGGCATTAACCAGAGATGATTTCCATTCTCATGGAAGATTTCCAACACAAATTCTGTGCAGAAGTGGGATTACCTGTAAATGTCTGGGCATTTTCAATTTCATCAAGACCTGAAATACTTGAGGGCACCTTTGACAAAAATCACCAGGACTTGAGAGAGCATCTTAGCCCTCCACTGAGGAAAAGCCATTTAGATAAAGAATTCAACCTCAGTCATATCCACGAGGAATTCCTAGAGAATTCCAGAGAAAAATGATAGGATTATGTAAGGGAGAAATGACTTATGAAGCCAAATATTTAGAATTCATCTGAATAGGATGGAAGGAAGCTTATTTAGTTGCACAGGTTGACACTCCATAGGAAAATAAGGCTTGGATCTGTGATCTTATTGGTATAGGGAACTCAAGATAAGGAAACTCCCTCTACCATTGTAGGATTCCACCAACTCTGCAATTTAGTTTCTCAGAGTGGACTAAGGGTAATGGAAGATTGCCCATGGTCACACAGCCAACATATAACAGAGATAGGACTTGAATCCAATTCTTGATTCTAAGGCCAACTCTCCATCTACTATGCCATAGTGTATCCCATTTGAGAATATCATAGGATTGTATATTTAGACCTGCAAGGGACTTTAGAGAACATTGGATTCATTTCCTTTATTTTACAGATAGGGAAAGTGAGTCTGAGAGAGTTTATGTAATTTGCTGGGGATCACACAGCTAGTGAGTGTGTGAGGCAGTTGACTAAGACTAAAATTGACTTAAGATTATAGTCTTAATAAACCCAATTCCAACCATTCCAACTATTCTATCCCTTGCACCACTTAGTTGTCTACTTAAAAAAAAAAGACAAAGTGAATCAGTAGAACTGAAAACATATTATCTTATTTTTATTTTAAATAATATTTCATTTTTTCCCAATTTCTTTTTAGAAACTATTTTTAAAAACAAGTTTTGAGTTCCAGATTCTGTCCCTCCCACTCGGTTTCCCTTTCCTCTTCTCTGAGATGGTAAGCAATCCAATATAGATTATACATGTTCAATCATGTAAAGTATTTCCATATTATTCATTTGTTATAGAAGACTTGAACCAAATGAAAAAGGAAGAAAGCCAAAAAAAAGCTTGCTTCAGTGTGTACTCGGGCAACATCAATTCTTTCTCTGGAGGTGGAAAACATTTTATCATGAGTCCTTTGGGATGGTCATGGATCATTGTATCACTGAGAATAGCTAAGCCGTTTCATACATGAAAGAAGAGAGATTATCAGTCATTTGGTCAATAAACATTTAGTTGGAGATACAAAGAAAGGTAAAAGATTGAAGAGACAGAAGTAGATCAGGAAGTTGCTGAAAAGGGGTACAGCAGGAACTGTTTCGAAAGAACAGATGACCAAAGGGAAAGGAATGTTGCCTCATGTCCGGGATCCCACTCAAGAGATGAAGAGGCAAGTGGTCTCTGGGGGCGCGTCACATCCAAGAAACAGGGATGAGTGTCTGAAGAAAGTGCTCCTGTGTCTGATGAAGTTGCCATCTAGAAGGCTTTCAAAGACTGAGCGGTCCTCATACTGCTGATTTCTATGAGATATAGAACTGTAATGCAGTGATGATAAAGTGAAATCAGACTATTAATGATACTTTGTAAAGGGTAGGGAGAGTGCCTTAGAACCTGAAGGTCACTAACATGACTAACACAGCTTATGAATGTTTGCAGGAATCCTGCCGCTAGGATTGGCGAGAATAGTCGAGGCCACAATACCCAAGGCACAGCAGTGAGCCATAAAGGGGTGGAAAACAGCTGACTTGTAAAAATAAATGAAAATACAAAACATACCAAAGGAAGAAAGAATCTTAATTGTGTCCTCAAATTGAAGGGAAAAAACCCCACTGGATTAGACAAATAATGATTTTTATCTTTTAATTCTATGCAATGATAAAAGGTTTTTTTTTTTCTTTTCTTTTTTTAAAGTGGATTTTTGAGTTTATTGGCATAGAGAACTCTGAAAAAAGAAAATTTCTGTACCAATGCAGGTCATCACTTTGTATTACAATTTAAAATTAAAAAATTAAAAAAAAAGTTCAGGGACCATAGATTAAGAAACTGTTTTCTGTGCCACCTGGAGCACTGAAATAGGAAGTAGTTTGACCAGTCATATAGCCAGTATGTCAGATAGAACTTCAACTCAGACTGCTTGATTTCAAAATGTAAATTTATTTCAGTATTTCAATTTATTATAATATACTCTCCCTTGTAGTATATTAGAAAGACTACCTTTTGGGAACGAGGAGATCTGGGTTTGAATCTTGAGTCTGTTCCAAATAACCTATGAGACCTTGAACAAACATCTCTAGATCTTGATTTCCTCATGTGAAAAATGAGGGTATTGGACTTATGAGGGTCTTAGAATACAGACACCCCCCCCACACACACACGTGTATATATATAAAGACATGATCTTATGGTCTCTGTGCTCTCTCCTAAATCTTAGGATCTTATAAGAATGACAAGTGAACCCATGTTCACTATGTGGATGTAGATGGGAAAAAATAAAAGCTTCATGTTACAAGGGGACTGAGCTGCCCTTCTACGTGTGTGTGTGGTCTTTCGACCCTCTCGTAGGAAAAGACTTGTCCCATTTGAGAGAGATAGCGTTACGAAGGAAAGGGGGATAGTTATGAGAACTTTGAATTAATTATAACTAATGCCGTAGGACGAAATGTATTTAGAGTGTGTCCTGAGAATGTGCTAGAGCTAGAAAAGCTGGGACAAGAGTCAACAGAATGAAGCGTGAAACCACAAAAAATTGGAAAGAAAGGATCATCCAATTATATTAAATAGGCAAATCTGGAGGTTGGGTCAGTGAGAATTCTTGATGTTAACTTTGGAGGGGAAAAAATGCAAACAGAATCTGGGAAATGAAAATAAAGGGAACAGGATAGAATGCCAATGTGGAAAATTTGGAGGTTATCATTATTGAATATGGTAAAGCTGATCATGCAGTTTCTGGTGACAATTTTATTGCATATTAGTCATGTGTGTCTTGCTCCAACAGGATGTGTGGTCCAATTTTTTTTTTTTGCTTTTTTTTTTTTGGGGGGGGGAAGGCAGGGCAATTGGGCTTAAGTGACATGCCCAAAGGTCACATGGCTAGCAAGTGTTAAGTATCTGAGGCTGGATTTGAACTCAGGTCCTCCTGACTCCAGGGCCAGTGATTCACAGTGTATTCACTGTGCTACCTAGCTGCCCCATGTGCTCCTATTGATAGAGACTTTTATGGTCCAATGGAATAAAAGGAAAAACTTAGGAGACAGTCCTAATCTCTGACACTGGGGAGAGGATCTAGGTATAATCACTGTAGAATTTCTTTACATTTAAATGATGATCATTTTCTACTTTAAGAAGATAGTAGATGAAAGAAGCTGGTGGGTCAGTGTCATATCTCATTTTCCATGTTGAAAACTTGAGGGGGGGCACTGATGTTGCTGTTGTCATGGCTGCCTCCAAGGCCTACCATTGCTGCTCTAGGCCTGCACCCACCCCAATATTACAGACTTCTCCTGTGCACCTCCTATGTTGTCTTATGCTGAATAAATGTTTCCCTTTGACTTTTTATTGGCTCTGCCCCACCCAAAATTTGATTTGATTATTTTAAAGTTTTTTTTTTGGGGGGGGGGAGGTGTTGAGAGAGTTCAGTTGTGCCTCAGCTAGTACTCTGTCATCTTCCAGTATTTCTGTAATACTATTTTGGGAGTTGGATGGAGAAACAATTGGATAAAAGGAGACTTAAAGCAGGAAGACCAATTAGGGGAGTATTGCAATCACCTAAGTGAGAGGTAATGAAGGCCAGAATTAAGATGGGGGTCATGTCAATAGAGAACAGGAGAGGAAAATGAGAGATGTGGGGGCAGAATTAACAAGACTTGGAAATGTATGAGAAATGTGGCATGAGGGAAACTGAGAGACTGAAGATAAATCTGAAGTTGTGAACCTGACTTACTGAAGGGATGGTATTGTCTTTAACAAAAGTAGTGGAGTCTGGTAAATAGATAGGTTTGGGAGAAAAGATAATTAATCTCTTTTGAACATGTTGAGTTCGAGATGCTTACAGGACAACCAGTTCAAAATGTCCAATAAGCAGTTGATGATGTAGGACTAAAGCTTAGGAGAGAGACTGATCATTGAATATTCTATGTAGAAAGACTTTTGGAGTTAGTTGGCCAAAATCATGGGAGTGTAATAGGGAAGTATTCAAGTGGGCAAACTAAAGTTACACAGTAAGACTTCATGAATTCTTATTAAAAGAAAAAGATTATGGTTTGGGGATTGCAAAAATGCAGAGACTATAAATGTCAGGAAAAGAACTCATAAGAAAAGTGAAATCAATTATAGAAAAGAGAAAGGGTATAAGAGGTGAAAAGAAAAAATGAAAATTTGAAAATACTGAGTTCATGAGAAATTGATATTCCAGATATTTTATTGGAAGAAGAATTGTAATTATGTTCAATATGCAAATACTTTAAAAATAATTTTTAAAATTGTTGGGGTTAAATGAGATTATGTAGGTGAAAATACTTTGAAATAAAATGCTATACAATTCTTACTACTCTATTGTTCAGTCTAAGTGCAGTAGAAAAACTCCATATAGGCAAAAATATTAATTTACTGGGCAAGGTAATAAGAATACTTATTAATTCATGTAAAAAGCATTGCATGATATCACATGAGTATAAACCACATCCTACTCTTCTTTTCCATACCCTTTTTACCCCCTAGCTCCTGCCACAAAAATCAAATCAATATTACCATTCCTAGAAAGATTATGTTGATAAATTGACTCACATTACTATTCCTGTGATTTATTTCCCTGACCAAATTCCTGGTCGCTACTTCCATACATATGTTATTTTCTTCCATTAAAATCCAAGCTCTTAAAAAAAAAATCCACGCTTTTTTAGAACTGAAACTTATGTGATTTTTCTCTTTACATAATTAGCCATTAGCAGAGTTTTTGGCACAAGGTAAGTGCTTAACAGATAGCTTTTCATTTTTTTATTCCTTCATTCATGAATGCCTACCTGGTATCCACCTGGCTCAGTCTTCTTTACCATTTCTTCCTCAACTCCTATAACCTTCATATCCATTCTATGCTACCCACTTCATAGGGAGGTTAGAGCTTAGATCTTTATCATCACTCTAACTGCCCCACATCCAAGATTCTGAACTCAAAAATTCCTCCCTTTAAGCACAATCTTCTGTCCTTCCATCTTTCTAACTTCTATACTCATTTAAAAAAAAATCTCTTCCTTCACCTTGACCTTGACCTTTGGTCTTTTGATTTTTCTTTTTTCCCCCAAATCTATCAACTCTGCTCCACCCTCACTTTCTTCCCTTCCTAATCTTAACTCTCTGGTCAGTCACTTATATAATGCTATTTTCTCCAATGAGATATTTGTTCATTTGTCCTTCTGCCATGCCCTCACTTCCACTGACAATAACCCTCAACCTTGGCTAACTGTTACTACCCATGTGTTTTACTTCTACTTTTGAGTTTCTGGAGAAAATCACAAAATTATATTGAATGAATCCACTCTAAATTTGTGCTATCTACCCTTAACTGGACCCCAGTTTCTGTGTAACAATCCTTTTACTTATTTCTTATTCCCTATTTTTCATTCTTCTCACAGTGCCTGTTCTAAAGTTCTTCTCTCCTAAAGTTCCCAATTTGACCCCCTAGATCCCACACTTTCAGTAGATTATTTTGCCTTTTACTTTTGTTTTGTTTTTTGCTTTTATGAAGGGGGAAGGCAGGGCAATTGGGGTTAAGTGACTTGCACAAGGTCACACGACTGGTAAGTATTAAGTGTCTGAGGTCGGATTTCAACTCAGGTTCTCCTGACTCCAGGGCCAGTGCTCTAGTCACTGTGCCACCTAGCCACCCCTACCTCTTATTTTTACAGCATTCTCTTAATGACCCTTCTGCATTCCTCTAATTCCATCAAATTCCTTTTTTTTTCTTTTAGACTTTAATACTAAAACTTAAATACAAAATAAGAAAAGAAAAAAGACATGTTGTGCACAGCAGGATGTAAGAGAGGATTCAAAATATATAGCAATAAATTTCCATTTCAAGAAAGCCTATGTAATAAATACTACACATTGTATTGAGAGCTGTCCCAGGAAGCTCTTTGCTTCCTTGTAAGTTTTCTTTTGTCATCAGCAGTGCACTTTTCCTCTCTTCTCATACCTCCCCCTTCTCCCCCCACCTCGGGGGCCATAATTAAGTTATATAGATATAGACATACATATATACACATACATACAGATATAAATGTATACTTTCCCTAACAAATTCTACTTCTAATCTTCATTTTTATGTTTGTGTTATCTCTTATTTCCTATCCCTCCTGACTACTTTACTTTTACCTTCTACCTTACCCTCCTATTACTGAACCAACCCCCTCCCCCCCACCCTTGCCAACAACCACAGGGATCCCCCTCTTATTCTCCCATTCCCATAAATCTAAACACCTTTCTATACCCTTCTTTGAACTAAATCCCATCAAATTCCTAACCTATCTTTTTTACTTTATTCAAGTCCTATATTAAGAGAAAGTCCTTTTCCTTGCTAAAAATAACTCTTCTACCTATAACCTTTATTATCTCCCTTCCTTTCCCTCTACAACTATGATTCTTCAAATCATAAGAGGAATGGAAAATGGGTGGGAAGTGAACACAATGACCTGGAAAGAAGATGGTCAAAAAGTAGTTCTGGGGCCTACTAAAAATAATGAATTCTATCAGGAATTAGGAGGACATAGACCCAGAACAGGACCTGGAAAACCTGGCAATTGGCACAGTGTGGGGCAAAGGCATAGCAGGGTGATGTCTGGGTTTCCATCTTCCTACCTCTAACCTTCTACCTGTCTACCTTCCACAGATTGCAGTAATCTTCCTAATGTACTTCTATGATCCATCATTCTTCTCCTCAAAAACCTTAACGGCTTTAATTACCTACTAAATCAAGTATAAACTACTCATGCTGAAATTTAAGCCCTCCACAATCTGATTTCAACTTACTTTACCAGATTTATCTCATACGACTTTTATCTTTATGGGTTTTACGTCTAGCCAACTTGACTCTTCTTTGTACCCCATTGTCCTCTATTTCTGTGTTTGATCACACCATCCCTAGTATAAACTCCTATTCTTCTCCATATGATTCTATTTATTTTTGTTTTTGTGTTTTTTAAGATTTATTTTATTTTTAATTTATGGAATAAAACAAGCATTTCTGTAACATAGTACAATAAAAATATGATTTTACAAGAAACTACAAATCTATAATGTACAACTTGCTATTACTTTCAAATACACAAAATTGTTGGGTAAATTTCTTTTTTTTCCTCCCTCCCCCCCACTCTAGAGATGACTACCATTAGACACAAAGAGGTATATATGTAGAATTATTCTGTATATACTTTTATTTTATCAGTTCTTTCTCTGGATGCAGATAGTGTCTTTCTTCATCTGCTCTTTACAGTTAATTTGGGTATTTATAATAGACAAAAATAACTTATTCACTCAAAGTTGTTCTTAAAACAATATTTCTGTTATTGTATGCAATGTTTTCTTGGTTCTGCTCATTTATCTCTCATTATTTCATGCAAATTTTTCCATGTTTTTCTAAAATTATTTAGCTCATCATTTTTTACAACACAGTAGTATTCCATCACAATCATATACCATAGCTTGTTTAGCCATTCCCCAATTCATTTTCCATTCACATTCCAAGTTATAATTGCTAGTTATGAATTTCCCTCCATCTTAGTTTTACTCACTGTTTTCCTTTTCAGCATCTCTTTTCACCTTATCCCTGTTACCGTGTGTTCTCCCCTTACCCTCTTATTCCTTACTATAATCATTTATTCCATATAACTCCATTTAATTCATTCCATTCAAGACCAAACTCAGAAGCCACCTCCTACACAGGATTTCCCCTTGCCTCCCCTTCTTTCCCAGGGGAAAGTGAGATCCCCAGCCTCAAATCCCTCAAATCTCTTTACTTATCTCTTTCCTTTGCACTATCTCATTCTTACTTCTTTTAGAGTTGTTTAGTCTTCTTCCTCATCATTAACTCTTTGAGTTCAGGTCCTTTATCTTTATTTATTATTTTAGCAAGGCAATGGGGTTAAGTGACTTGCCCAGGGTCACACAGTTAGTAAGTGTCAAGTGTCTGTGGTCATATTTGAATTCAGATCCTCCTGACTCACATTTCTTTGTATCTCTAGTGCCTATGTCTAGCCCAGTGCTTAAGAAGAAACTTAACATGTTTATTGAATTGCTGAATTAGAAAGTGTTTTCAGTGTTTTGAGTACTATGCTTCTGAATTCAATTCAGCAAACATTTATTCTGTGGCTGTTGTGATTATGTGAATCAATCGATGAATGAAAAAGCATTTAATGCTTACTATGTACCAAGTGCTGGTGATACAAATAGAAAACAAAGACATTCCCTGCTGTCCAGGAACTTGCATTCTAATAGGGGGAGATAGCACACGTTGAAGGGTGCAGCTGAAGGTCAGATGGAAAGGTCTGGTGGTCCTTTGGATGCAGCTAAGGAGCAGCCTACTATGTGCACAGCACTGTGCTAGGCACTGGGGATACAAAAACAAAAATGAAACAACACTGCCTGGAAGGAATTTACATTTTCCTTTTCAAGCTAATAATTTCCCTAGGGGGAAAAAAAAGAATATTTTAGTTGTCCCAGTTGCTAAGGGTTTTATTCAATTTCCAGTGAATTCCTTCGCAATGACATCAGGTAAAATCTGTGCCAGAATCCTAAGGGTAGAGGCATCATTCTTATGTGCCTCATAACACTTAGTATGGCACCTTGAACGTAGTAGGTATTCAGTAAATGCTTGATGAATGAATGAATGGATACTGTGATAGTATAAAGAAAGACCCTATTAGTGGACTGATACCCATGTGATAAACTATGATGTTTCTTACTTTGCATCTTAATCTTTTAGGGCCAGAACACAGCAATATTCTCACAAGGAAACAAAAAACCCAACCCAGAATAAATACCCATGCTCAAGATAGGACATAATGTTCAAAATCAATGTAAAAGTATTGTCTTGTATCCTATTAGAAGTCAACCACCGCAAAGCAAAAAAAAAATATTAAAGAATTACATTTCACACAGAATAACAGTTTTACCTTTGGTGGAAGTTGCCAGGCATTAACTCAACTGAGAGAAATTTTGTGAAGATTTGTTTGTGGAGGGTGGGAATAGTGGTGGAGAAGAAGGCAGTGGGGGAGGGGAAAAGGAAAGAATATTTTTCTGATCTTACAGAAAGAGAGAGAAGCACCATAGTTAGAATATCATATACACCTTACTCCGATTGAGCAGACCAGACTAGGTGTGCAGCTATGAATCAGGGAGAAGTAGAGGCAGGAAGAACATTGATATAGAAATTCTGCTAATGCTTAATTAAATTCCCCAATCGTGAACATTTGATATGCAACAAATCAATGCACACTTTTTTTAAGCTGGTGCTTTACTAGGCCATTCATCCATGGTGGCCAAGTAATTCTTTGTTTGTAAACTTGGCTTCCTCAGATGCTCCAGAAGGGCCCTTTCCCAGCTCTGGGGCTTAGGAGAGAATCTTATTGCATCCTGAGCCAAGGCTGGCACACAAAGGGCAATGAATAGGAGTAGAATTGTTAGAATGAACTGTGACTAAAGATTATTAGGTTTTAGTAGATGGCCTCTGAAGTCTCTTCCAACTTTGAGGAGCTGAGATTTTGTGATGCTGTAGAATGAGAGGAGAACAAATGGCTGATGCCAAGGAAAGAATCCAGTATGGCAAAGGCATTTACAGCAGGATAAAACATTATCAGATTATGAGTTTGTCTTTTGTATATACACGTAGTGATTTCATGACCTTCCACTACATTTGTCAAAGAGATTACTCTCATGAGATATCATCTAACATTTGAATAAATGAATTAAAAATCATTTATTAAACTCCCACTAAGTATCAAATACTGTGTGTCTGTGTGTGCCCAGAACTGGGATACAAATACAAAGAAGTAAGTTCCTACTCTCGAGTAGGGGTCTGAAACTCATGTCTATGAACTTTAGATACATCTATATCTGCACACACACATAGATACATATATCAATATAATTGTCTTTTTTTGGGTAATCCTACATATTTTATTTTTCACATACAAAAACATTATTCTGAGAAAGGGTTCAGAGACATTGCCAGACTGACAAAGGGGACCATGAAAGAAAATGAAAGAGAGACAATGCACAAAAAGTAACAGAAGAGAGTTTTGGTCTGGTGAGTCACAGAGATGGTGATTGGAGTTAAAGGGAAGTTGTTTAACATACTCTTTCTAGTGGCAATTGTAATATTAATTTGCCTACTGTTTCCAGCCTGAGCAAGAGGTGGAACAGGTGGATGGTACATATGTTATGGTGGGGCAGATGCCAAGATATTAAACAAAGTAGGTCTTAGTTTCTTCCTGATGGATGACTGGGTTGTGAAGCATGGTCTGAGTCCAGTTAGATAAAGTGGGTGTGGCAGGAACAATAGCCTAATCCAGGGGTGGGGAACCTGCAGCCTGGAAGCCACATGTGGCCCTCTAGGTCCTCAAGTGCTGCCCTTTGACTGAACCTAGAGGGCCACATGTGTGGCCTTGAGGTCACAGATTCCCCACCCTGGCTAACCTTTGCATACATGCAAATGAGACTAGGTTTTTCTTAATAGATATTGAGATCATCAATGAGACTTGGTTGTTAGAGATATTGATACCATCATTGGGACTTAGTTGTTTCAGGGAGCCCAAGGTTCATAATGCTGACATCACTTTCTGGTTGCATGATTACCAAGCACCCACAAGGAGCTCTAAGGGGCCTCTTTTGCTTGGTTGGTGGATGCCAATGGGCAACTTAGTTAAAGGGACTTCACTCAGCTGCATCGAATCAAGATGTCCTCAATGCCTATCTTTGTTCAATATTCATCTCTTGCAATGGCTAAATAAATCTCCTTTTGTTAACTGTTGAATGACTTCATTTTGCTCCAATATCAAATATAAACTAGTAGGGGACTGGCTTGACAGTCAGACTCAGCCTAGAATAGTAGGTTAGGTGAGGTTGCAGCACTAACTCATTTATTCTCCCATCACCACAGTTCCTCTTCCTGAAGATTTCAAGAGTTGACAGTATAAACTCGGCCTGGGAGGCAGGCATAATCCCTGGAAGTAAGTTCTAGAAGGGCATGTGATTATTTCAGGAGGATAGTATAGTGAGTTATTTTACTTTTAATTCATATTTTAAATCTTTGAATTTTAAATAAATTCAGAAACATCAATTTTTCCTTTCATGTAAGAAAACAAAGTTGAGAGTCATACTATTGAGATAAATGATTATTAAATAAATAATTATTAATATTGGGGAGACCCAGGATTTTTTCTTTTTTATCCTTTGGAGATTAGGTCAAAGCTTAGTTCTCTAAAGGGTAAGGCAGATGATGAGATGAAATCTTGGAGTTGTTGCCCCACCCCATTAGAGAACCTAATGAATTTAAGCTAAGGTGAATTTGGCCCATTGTGGTCCACTCAGGCAGGCCTAGATTGCTTGAGGCTGGGGGTGACCTAGCTTGAGATGGTCTCTCTTTGTCCATGAGTGACATAATCAATCACATCCTGGAAGCCCCTCATTAGAACAGATCCACTTCTCATTGTAATATTAATTCTCCCATTACTTGTTAACCAATCAGAGATGATTGCTACCCTCAGGAATACCCACTCTTCAAATATCATATGAGGTTTGAGTGTGTTCTATGAGGTGTCTTTGGCATTTGAGAGTGCCACTCACTTCTTTTATTAATTATTGCTAGCATGATTGATAAAATGGTTAATTACCTAAAAACTATGTCTCTCAAACATTTTATACATCACACTATAGAATCTACATAGTAAACAATAGATATGAGAATCCAACCAAAGTACTGTAGCTTTCATTAAAAATATTCAATGTGTGTGTGTGTGTGTGTGTGTAGGGGGAGGGGAGATGATGAAAAATGGAATAAAATTGTTGTCATTTTGTCATTTAAGTCATGTGACCCCATTTGGGGTTTCTTGGCAAAGACACTGGAGTGATTTGCCATTTCCTTCTCCAATCCATTTTACAGATGAGGAAACTGAGGCAAACAGTGTTAAATGATTTGATCAATGTCACACAGCTAGTAAGAATCTAAGGTCTGATTTGAACTCAGGAAGATGAGTCTTCCTGACTCCAGGCCTGGCACTGTGCCACCTAGCTGCCCTAGAATAGGATATATAATGATTTAAGAATAACCACTTCATCTTTCTAGGTCCCAGTTTCTTCATCTGCAAATGAGGACTTTGGATTAGAATGTCTTCTTACGGTATAGTACTAAGTTTTGTGATTCTGTGATTTTATGACTAAGTAGTGGAATATCTGACTCTTTTCTCTCCTTCACCCCCAATATCCATTCTGTTGTCAAGTACTATTGCTTATAATCCTACTATATGTCTGCTTTCTTCTTTCTCTTTTCTCCACTCCTGTCCTTTCCTCTCTCATGGCCACCGACTTAGTTCATATGGTCATTATTTCTCATCTAGACATTCATAACAGCCACCCAAGCAGACTCCCTGTCTCTAATCTCCCCCTTCTCCAATGCATACAGCATATCATTGCCAAAATAATATTCTTAGCATAGAAGCCTGTTCATATCACTCTCCTTTCTGTAACCTTCAATAACTCCCTACAGTCTCTGGGGTAAAATATGAAATTTTTTACAGTACACTTAAGGCCTTCCCCAATCTGCTTCTCCAGCTTTATTTCATATTCTTTTCATTATTTCTTTTTATTTTCCATCAAAACACCTCTATATATTGTTACTAGTCCTTTTCTTTCTACCTATGTGTATTTTCACTGACTTAGAATGCACTCTCTCCTCATTACCCTCCATTAAAATACTTCTTGTAGCAAAGGTTGGGTAACACCTCTTTGATGAAACCTGGTTTTCCTAGCGGAAAGTGATCTCTTCAATTTTTTTTTATAACATTTTGCCTTTGTTCCCATCATACTCTATGTCATATTATACATATTTGTGTGCAAGTTGTATACCCCTCTAGTAGATTTGAAAGCCTTAGAGCTGGTGCCTAAAACCTACCCTGATTCCTGACACATAGAAAGTGCTTAAAAGGGGCAGCTAGGTGACACAGTGAATATAGCCCTAGAGTCAGGAGGACCTGAGTTCAAATCCGGTCTCAGACACAACACAAAAACTAGCCATGTGACCTTGGGCAAGTCACTTAACCCCAACTGCCCTACCGTCACCCCTCCAAAAAGCAAAAAATTAAACAAATTAAAAATTTAAAAAGTGCTTAATATATATTTGTAAATTGAATTTTAAAATTTTCAAAAAAAAATTAGAAAAGTGAAGTGGTAAGCATGTAAGACTTCAATTTGGAAGATCTCGGTTTGAATCTCAGCTCTGCCATTTATAACCTGTATGACATTGGGCAAATTATTTAACATCTTTAGCCTTCAGTTTTCTCATTTCTAAAATGAGGGTATTAGGTTATATGACTTCTAAAGTTTCTTTCATCTCTGAATCTATGATCCTATAAAGGAGAAAAGAATGTTTGTTTTATTATTGATGAATAATCAATACTATAGAATTGACAATGATAAATAATAATATAATATTCTGTCATAATAATAATGATATTAATATCAATACATATTGATATTTTTAAAAATCCTTTTAAATTTGAAAATCGTCAACATACATCAACATTTCTATACATAAGAAAACCAGAAAATGGGAATCAAACAGGAATTATTTGTAATTTTTATGAATTTTAAAAGGATGTCAAACTCGAGGAGGGTTGAATATGTTTGGGAGCATTTATGAGCCTACTCCAAGGAGCTTCTAATTTGCTGTGCATTCTTCATTTAAATACTATACAGAGATTTAAATTCTCAGACCAAGTCTTTAAAAGTAGCAGGACTGGACATGATAAAGTTTTTATTAGTCTGGTTTTCCAGAGCTCATTAAAATGGTCTATGGCTATTTGAATGGTTGTTATACATATTCACATTCATAAGTCAGCCTTTTGAAACTTGATTTTCATTTTGGACATCCAAACTGATTTCCTACATTCAAAATCCATGCCCTCTCAGGAACCATGTTCCCAGGGTCTTGAAACAACATAAGAATCTTTCGTAGAAGATGGGAAGACCATCTGAATTTCCTGCTGTGCCGTGCTTGACTAATGCATTAGTTTGGTTGAAAAAAAAAATTAATAAAAAAAATCAAGGAAAAGGTTTTAATATTCATGGCAATGTGTGACATTTTAAAGTGGAACTTCTTATTTTGATATTTTACATTTTGAGTTAAACACTAAATACATATTTACTAAGACTTGTTTCTATAAAAATTTTGACCAGGAAATTATCTTAAGGGAATTTTTTTCCCTCTGTATTTATATAATCTATTGACATTTAGTGTGTCACAATTATTATTTGATAAGAGTTATTTGATGTTTTAGAAGACTTGAAAATGTTTAAAGACCTTGAAAGTCTTACTCTTTTGAGATAGCCCTAAAGGTTGAAGTTCAGCTTTAAATTCATTTCTCTAGAGATTGATCTTTAGACTGGCAATTCACTTAGCATCTCAATGTCCCAATTCACTCTGGAATATTTTAAAGTTGCAGATGACCCAGAAGTTTCTACATGGGGAACTCCCTGTACAGATGAAGTCAAAGTTCTGGGTACCCTCCTCTTTTCCCTAAATTCCCTCCCCCCGCAACACACAAAAGGCTCCATCACCTGCAATTTCTATTGCATTATCTGATTTAAAGCATCTCCCTTCCACCCCGCCCCCACCCCAGTCCCCATGGAAAATTAATGCACATTGGAATACAGAGTGAGTGAAGGAAAGTAATGTGTTACAAAACTTGGAAGTGTTGTTACAAATAGTTTGTGGAGGGTCTTGGGAACATCTACTTTATTAATACATAGATTTCTCTGTATCCTCAAATGTTCAACCAGCATTCTTTCTTCCTCTTCTTTAAAAAGGAACTTCTCACCGTGTGACCTTGGGCAAGTAACTTAACCCCAATTGCCCTCCAAAAAGCAAAAAAAAAAAAAAAAAAGAAACTTCTATTGCTCCTACATCCTTTGACTCACAAGACAAGATGGAAAGGTGAACATGTCCTTTTCTCCCTTATGCTACTTTTATACCATCCTTCTGCCATCATCCCTCAAAAAACTGTTCTCATTTCAAGGTATCTCATTTCATCTCCCCCTTTCCTTTCTCTCCTCATCCATGTTGCTATCCATGAACTTACTCCCAGGTCTTTCACCCAATCTTTGGACTGACTTAAGTAACTGGCTCATTGTCCTCATCTCAATCTACCCTGTCATCAGTCAATCAGTAAACATTTATTAAGTGCCTGTATGTATTAGGCACTATGCTAAGTTCTGGGTATACAAAAAGGGACAAAGAAAGTGTCTGCCCTTAAAGGGCTTACACTCTAATGGGGGAGACAACAGGTAAACAAATATATACAAAGCAAACTATATACAGGATAAATAGGGAATAATTAACAGAAGGAAGAATAAGAGAAATTAAGAAATACTTCCACTAAAAGATGGGATTTTAGTTTTTACTTAAAGGAAGCCAGGGAAGTCAGTAGGCAGAGTTGAGTAGAGGGAACAGCCCGAGAAAGTGTACAGAGCTTAAAAGTCAAATGTCTTGTTCAGGGAACATCCAGGAGGCCAGTGTCACTGGATTAAAGAGTACACAGAGGGGAGTAATGTGTAAGAAGACTAGAAAGAGGCTTTGAATATCCAAAAGAACATTTTGCATTTCACTGTGGTGGCAATAGGGGGCCAGTGTAGTTTTATCAGTGGGGAAATGACATGCTGACAAGCCCTCTAACCATACTTCCTCAACCCCTTTCTCTACTCTACTGCAGCAAACCTGCCACCATTGTAACAGTAATCATCTTGATCATCTTTTCAAATTGTACCACTTTGGAAACCTCAAATTATGGAATTCCATTTTCTGATCCCAGTCAATTCATTCCTCTACCTCTTCCATTCTCTCACTTGCACTAACACTAGTCATCACTATTATTCTGACCTTTGGTCCCTTGACCCTTTCTAATTTTTCCCAGTTCACCTCAGTCTGGCTTTTCTTGCCTTTATACCCAGACTTGAAAGCGATGTTTGCCACATGGATGTTTCACTATGACTCTAGAATCTGGTTCTCTCTCCCACCCTCAACCTTTTGTGATTCCTGAACTATAAATTCACAATCCTGGATAAATCCTACATTATAATTCTCTATTTCTGCTACAGGCTGCTTTACATTGGTGGATATAGTCATAGATAGAGCTGAAATCATCCACTACAAATTTGTGACACATCATCTTAGCTGGGTCTTTGCTGCAATTTGATGACCTTTCTAGTGTGCCCTGACTTAATTCCTGATCAAAGACTTTGCTAAACTTTCTCTTCCCTTGATACCAACTGTATGACTACCCTTGATATTTGCAGCTTAGAGAAGACTGAGGCTATCTGAAAAGAAAACTTTCAGTTCCTTGCTCCATTCCTCAGACTTCTGACACCTTATCATGTGTTCTCTCTCTTCCTTTCCTCCAGTCACAGGAATAGAGCTATTATCTACTCTTAATTAAAGTAAATCCCTCTGTTTTTGCTCTTGATTTCAACCCTTCTCACTTATTTCAGTCTCTTCCTAGCTCCAGCTCTCATTAGTAATGTCTCATTTACTGCCAAAATCTCTTTCTTTTTATTATTGACTCCTTCCCATCTACCTATAACCAACTTCAGGTCTCTTCAATCTTAAAAAAAAATCTTTCCCTTGATCATTTATTGTTTCTAGCTACTGTTCCATCTTTCCTCTCACTTTCATAAATAATCTTTGAAAAAGTTATCTATTCTGAATCTATCCATTTTTCTGGTCTTTCTGGAACCTCTTGAAATTTAGCCTTACCCTCCCTTCCCCAAATATACATCTGCATTACCTCTTCTGAGCTCACTATTACAATTTATACTGGAATTAAACGTTAGGACCCCCCCCCCACCTCCCATGGCAGATGCTACTCCTATTCCCTTCAGGGTTTCAGAAGTAACCCCAAGGGGCCAAAGGTTTTAATATCATTACTCACAAGCTCCTATCTCATGTTTTCCCTCTTCTTGAGAGCAATCAGCCAATTGATAACAATCAGCTTTTATAAAAGCATCTTTATTAAGAAAGCATAGCAAGGACAGAAGTTATAGAATGTCTTACAAAGGGCACAGTATCTCCTCTGTATGTGCTCATTTCCTGGAGAAAACAGGTTCTGATTTAGGTACAAAGATAGTGAGGCACACTTGTAGGTGACCCATAGAACCAGAGTGCTCCTTGTACCCTGGGAATTCTTGTTGTCCTTCATTGAGTCCCCATCAAGCTTGTTTTGGGGAGTGGTTTCAGCAGTCGATGAATTTGGCTCCTTCTGGGATGTGGTATCTTGGCAGACTCTTAAATCCATCCCTGTAGTGGGTCAAGCAGGTCAATTGGCATCTGCACTGGCCAATCAAAAGACTTGAATGCTACTGTTATTTGCTCCAGGGCTCTATCAGTGGGACCTCAGATGGTTTTGATACATTTCCTGGTGTTACCAGTTGCCTAAGTAATTCTGTGTCAGAATACTTATTCCTTTAAGATCCCTGAAGAAACACAATAGGAACAGAGGGGACATATGTTTATGGACACTTGGTAGATATACAACTCCCTACAGTTCCTCACCTTCCTGGAAGCTCACAACAATCCTTCTCACTTAGATGCCTTCAGGTAAAAGAGTCAGAGAACATCTCTTCAACCTTTTATATGTACCCAGAGTTCAAGTTCCTTTACCAATGAGAAGACTTTCAGGGCACCTCACTGGCAGTGAAATGTTCATGTTCAGAAATAGGCTCCCCAAGCTTACATATGTTAGATTAGAACCAGGCAAGGAATGCTACATGTGTTCTGAAAAACTCAACAGGAAGGACAAATCCAAGCATGTTCATGGGGACTGGGCCATCATTAACTTGTCTCTTATTATAATTAAATTGCTCTTTCAGAGCGCAACCATGACCCCTATTCTCCAAATCTAATGACTTTTAAAAATGTATTTTTATTTCTCTGAAGCCTTTGACAGTGTTGATCATGAGTTTTACCCCTTCTTCTAAATACTTTATCTCTTACCTTCAGAGGCAGCATATTTCTGTGGTTCTCCCATTCTAATCCTTACTTCTCTGCCTCCTTTTTGACTCCCTATCCTATTCCTGGCTCCTTAATATGGGTATGCCCCATGAATCTGTCTTTTCTCACTCCTCTTCTCTTCTCTTTGCTCTGTCCCTTAGCAATTTCATTCATTCCTCTGGCTCCAGCTATCACCTCTATACAGATAATTCTAAAATCTGTATCATCAATCATAACCTGTCTTCTGAACTCCATACCCACTTCTAACTTTCAGCAGGATATTTTCACTTGTATGTCCCACCTCAGACAAAACATGTCCAAAATTTCCTTTTCATTATAAACCTACTTTTTCTTATTCCTCTAGCACCACTGCTCAACTCATCTCCTATGTTCCTATCCTTAATTCTTTCCCCTGATAGAGTATAATCTCCCTGAAGGTATGGGTTGTTCTGTTTTTTTTCTTTGTATGCTCAGTGCTTAACACAGCTTCTGGTGCATACTAGATGTTTATTAGAAGGCAGCTAGGTGACTCAGTGGATAGAGGACTGGGCTCGGAGTCAGGAAGACCTGAGTGAAAATCCACCCTCAGGGTCACAAAGGGTTGGAAGTGACTGAATGACTGAACAACAACAGATACTAAAGATTTATTTTTAATTGGATGATTGATTCATTACTTTGGGGTTACCTTTTCTTTTTTTTTAGGACCTCTCAGCATTTAGCACAGTGCCTAGAACAAAGTAGGAATTCAATAAGTAATGACTGACAGATTCTTTTAAAATAAAATTTATTTTTTAAAAATTATCAAGCATTTTTTTTATTGAGTAGTCATTTGATATCTCTCAGTCTCAGTCCCCTCATCTGTATAATGGGGATAACCCAACAGGGGGATCAAATGAGATAACATATGTAAAGTACTTCACAAACCTTTAAGCACCACATGAGTGCTAGTGATGATGATGATAATTTATCATTTCATTTGAATTAAAAGGAATTAGTAATTCTGGATTATAAATATTTTCTATTTGTATATATGTGTGTCTTTAGGCTTTTGATGACTGCCCAAAAAGTGTCCATTCTAAATCAGGGGAAACAAATGTCTGGGGGTTTCTAGGAAGGCTCACACAGAATCAGATATTTAGACCTGGATAGAACCTCAGAGGTCAGAGAGTTAGACTCCTACATTTTATAGATGAGGAAACAGGAAACCAGAGGAATTGAGTGACTTGCCTAGGGTGACAGATCTTTAGCACCCAAGTTAGGCCTTCCTGACTCCCAGTCCAGCATCTATCCACTATGCCACCAAACAAGATAATTAAAACAGTAATGTTTTCTTCCTCCTCATACTAATAAAGAAAAAAAAAAGCAAAATAAAACAAAGCACTATAAATGAGAACAAACCCAGTGACTCTGCCTCTAACTATTTGAATGTAACTTCTTGTTAGACTCTTCGGATATTTTCATTCTCACTGGAGGAGATTTTTAGCTGTTGGAGACTTGTAGCTGTTTGAGTTCAACTTGTTCCTTTCCCAGGACCTAGAGGGAGAAGCCAGACTAATATTCTTCTTGCTAGAATATGATGAGGGTGGCCTGCCAGCAAAAAAGCCGCCACAAAGAGGCTGGGAAGGAGGTGGTGAAAGAAGGAGAAGGCCCCATTCCAGGCCTGAAATTCTGGAAGTCTCTGATTCCCAGAGATTCCTTGGTGCTGGGCTCCCCCAGAGCTACAGACCATCTCGTGGCTCTGAATGTTGGGGCCTGTGGTGAGTGTTACTGCTTAGAGCAGGAACTGGGAGAGTCCCAGTCAGGCCCCCAAGTCGACAGATGGTATTTTTTCTGCATTTGTGTGTGGTGGGGAGGTGGGGGTGGGGTGGAAACAATAAGCAGCAGTAGCCACTTGACAGGCTCCCTGCTGCCAAGAATCTGTGTGACCAGCGCTCTCAGCCATCTGGAGAACCTCAGTGTGTTGACAATGTCCCAGCCTCCATCAGTGCTTTCTGTGACATTGCTTTGGGGATCCCCTTTCCTCAGGGAAAAAGGAGAGTCAAAAGAATATCTATCTGATCAAATTTAGAATTGAAAAATAATTTAGAGATTGTCTAGGTCAACCCCTCCCTCATTTTAAAGATGAGGAAAGTGTGACTTACCTAAAGTCTCACAGGTTGTAAATCATAGAGGTAGAATTTGAACCCAGGTCTTTTGGCTCCAAATTCAGTTTTCTTTGAACTCTACTTCACTGTCTCTGTGATCTATACTGGTGGCCCACATGCCCTGTGGGAAAGTGGGTCATCTTGCAATGTCTTGCTCATTTGTTTTTGAGGAAGATCAGGTCAATGGACATGGCCACTAGCTGAATCTAGAAGCCAGTGGTTAGGCGGAGGGAGTTTGGAATTGTGGAAGAGAAAATGCTAACAAGTACCCTCTTTCCCACGACCTTCTCTATACAGTTCAGTGAGGGAAAAGCCTATGAAGTACCCTGGGGACTTAGTTCAGAGACCACAGGGGTATGTATTATAAACACATGTGTAGACCACTTAATTAAACACATAGGTTTGCAGCTGGTAAGATTGTGCATGTTTTCGAGAAAATGTATTTTCAATGTGTGAAAACAATTACGCTTGATTTTTTGTTTAACATTTTAAAAGCCTGAATTGTTCTGACTTGACATTTCTTCTCCCCACCTACCTACCGGTGCTACGATTTTAACTGGAATGAATTCATCAGAACACTTGTGTATGTACAAAGTGCAAATTTAAACACATTCTCATTGGTTCTTCAAAACAATCCTTTGATAGAGGCAGCACATATATTATCTCCATTTTATTCATGAAGAAACTGAGCCTGAATGGTTGTGCATTGTCTATGCACATAGTTAGTCAGTAGACTTTCAGTAAAATGTTGATTCATTTCTAGTAACAGAAACAAAATCTACAGACCCTGAATCTAGTATTTTTCCCCCTACCCAATTAGCTATTTGGCAGTGAGGTGGCACAGCAAATAAAGCACTTGATCTGGTGTTAGAAAGACCTGAGTTCAAATCCAACCTCATGTACTTACTGGTTATGGGACCATGGTCAAGTCACTTAAACTCTATCCACCTCAGTGAATTCATCTGCAAAGTGGGGATACTGATACCACCTATCTCATATAAAGGAAGTAACATGTAAAACACCCGGTAAATCTTAAAGCACTAAATAAATGGTAGCTGTTATTCTTACATGTACTTTTAAATACGTCCACTTTAGGAGGAAGAAGGAGAAACAGAATATAACCTGTTACTAGAACAATTAAATAGCTGTTGTTGTGATTATCATCAGTAAGAGGCAGCGTGGGTCAGTGGAAAGAATGCTGGATTTGGACCCAAAAGACCTGGATTTGAATCCTAGCTCTATCTCTTACAATCTGTTTGACCTTTGGCAAGTAATTTTACCTTGTGAAACTCATCTCTAAAATAAGAAGGTTGGATTAGATGGCCTCTAAAGTACTTTCCAGCCTTAAATCTAAAATCCTTCAGTCTTCACCATCATAATTATGTAAAAGCATTTATTAAGTACCTACATCATTCAACAAGCATTTATTAAGTACCTATATCAGTCATTCAACAAGCATTTATTAAATACTTACATAAATAATTCCACAAGCATTTATTAAATATCCACATCAATCATTCAACAAGCATTTATTAAGCTTTTACTATTTCTATGATAAATACTGGGGATACAACAACAAATAGAAATGATCCCTGCCTTGAAAGAGTGTATATTCTGATGGGAGAGGGATACTGTGCCATGCATAATTCCCATCCTCTAAGAATTTCCAATCTAAAACACATTGATGAAGACCTACTTGCACTTAAAACATTACTTAGGACATGAACATGGACATCATGATTAGTCTCAAATTAAATAAAATATGATATCATTCTGGCAGAGACATAAGAGAATTAGGTACTCTAGTTAACTGAATTTTCCAGATAACTTCAGACTCATTTTGGGGGACAAAACATTAATATTTTAGCTATATTTGATAGAAATGTTTCTAAAATGCATTATGTGGGGCAGCTAGTTGGTACAATGAATAGAGCACTGGTCCTAGAGTATAGAGGAGCTGAGTTTAAATCTGGGCTCAGATGCTTACTAGCTGTGTGATGCTGGGCAAGTCACTTAATCAAGATTACCTCCCCCTCCCCCCAAATAAAATGCATTATATACATCCTTGCATTATTAAACACTCATGGAATCATGAATTTTGAATATAGAAGTATCCTCAGAGATTATCTAATACAAGCCCCTCATTTTATTTCTAGGTAAAGTCCTTAGAAGTTAATTGCCTAAGGGCAGACAGCTAGCTAGGGCCAGAGTCAAATTTTGAAACCAGGTTCTATGATACTAAATTCAATACTCTTTTCACTGAAGCAGAGGCGACATGGTGTGGTTGATAGAGAGTTTGAAGGCATCAGGAAGACCTTGGTTCAAGTCCCACATACTGGCAGTTGCCTTCCTATTACCTATCAAATCCCTGTTTACAAAAGGAAGCAAATTATTCTATTTCTGTGCAAAGTCAGCACTCATTGGTTATATCAGAACTTTTCAGTATTCATTAAATAGTCATTTATTAAATTACTGGCTATATGGAAAATGAGAGATAACTTGACCTAATGCAGGGGTCACCAAATTTGGCCTAAAGGCCCCTAAAGGTCTTATGGATAAAAGTGACCTTCAAGCCATAGATTCAAGCCTTGCCCCTGACATATACTGACTGTGTGACCCTGAGCAAGAAATTTAACCTCTGTTTTCTAGGCAAACCCATCTGACAGTGGTTCTTAAAGTATGGTCCAGGGACCCCTAGAAGTCCATGAGATCAAAACTATTTTCATAATAATACTGGTGTTTTAGTCTAATATGGTAAATATTGATAGATATAATCCACATAAACAAAAGCTTTTTGAATAAGAGAAGGAAGGTCAATAATTTTTAAGAATGTAAAAGTATCCAGAGACAAAAATGTTTAAGAACTACTTTTCTAATAATATAAGCTACAGAGAAACTACTGACTGGTATTTATTGATAGAGAGAGTTCCTTATAGTAATGAAATCACAGTTCCAGTTCATTTTCCCATCCTTTGCTTCACCATACTTCACTCATTCACTGAATAAGGAGATATTAAATATCTACTGTGCATCAATATAGACTGGGGATTCCCAGACAAAGCAAAATGTCCCCTGCCCTTAAGCAGTTTATGTACTATCGAAGGCAAATATACCTAGACAAATCATTAGAAAATACATACAGGACAAACACATAGTCATTTCAAAGTGGTTTGAGGTGAGGAGGGTGAAATGGGGTGAACGGGAAGGGTATCATGTTGGACATGGAACCTAAAGGGAGCCTTGAAAAAGACCATGGACACTAAGAGGTCAAGGTGATGAGGAAATGCTGTTCATGCACGAAGGGAAGAGAGCTTATGCCAAAGCATGAAGGGGGAAGGAAATTAGGATGTCTTGTATAACAAATAGGCTGGTTGGGCAAGAATATAGGATGTCTGAAGAGAAGAGTGTGAGATTATCCTATGAGTTAGGTTGGACTAAGATCATGAAATCTTTAAATGCCTAACAGTGGCGTTTGTATTTTATCTGAGAGGTAATAGGTAGTCACTGAAGTTTCTTAAAGAAATAGAATGATGTGGTCAGACCTGTGTATTAGGAAAAATCAACTTGTAAACTAAATAGAAGTTGTTTTAGAAAGGAAAGACAATGAAATTAGAGAGATAGATTAGGAGGCTGTTGCAATTGCCCAGTTCCAAATACTTGGGCTGGGGGAGGGGTAAGTCTAGGTGTTAAAAGAAGGGGAAAGGATGTGTGTGAAAGATGTTGAGGAGGTAGGATTGACAGGATGGTTACTGATTAGATATGGGACATCAGGGTGATTGAAGTGTCCAGGATCACAGACTTAAAGATGAAAAGGACCTTAGAAATTATCTAGCCTAATGAATCTATTGCATTGATGAGAAAACTGATGTTTCTGTCACTTTCAAGACTTTGCTCCATTGATCATACTGTCTTCTCCCTGTCATCTTCAATCTATGTAACTCTGCTGGCTTCTCCTTAGCCTACATTCATGCTAGGTCTCCATCATCCTAAATAGAGGTGAAATAGTTTGTCAAAGATTTGATCTCAGGTTCTCTGAAATAAAAATTGTGGCCTTCTTCCTTCAAATTGAACACTTTCCACCATAATACACTGACTTACTTCTTCAGTGTCAGATGAACCTGTGTTGTTGAAGATATTCCCTTGATAGGAATAAGGAGGTTCAGAAGAGGGGTAGGGTTGGGGAAAAGATAATGAGTTCCCTTTTAGTCATGTTGAATTTGCTTTTTTTTTGGAGGGGGAAAGGCAGGGCAATTGGGGTTAAGTGACTTGCCCAAGGTCACAGGGCTAGTAAGTGTTAAGTGTCTGAAGTCGGTTTTGAACTGAGGTTCTCCTGATTTCAGGGCCAGTGCTCTATTACACTGCACCACCTATCTGCCCCAAGACATGTTGAATTTGAAATGCCTGTGGGACATGTAGTTGGAAGTGTCCAATAGGCAGTTTTTGATGCAT
>NW_027187391.1:37634563-37667854 GCF_028583685.1 Petaurus breviceps papuanus
GCTAAGTAGTGAGTTTCAGGAAGAAAGGGTGTATGAGTGGCCCTTCAGTCTTTTTTTTTTTTTTTAGTTGCACAGGGAGTAGGTTCTAGGGTAAGTGAGGTAGGGGATCTGTTCTAGTCTCTATAGAGAGAAATTAGTATTTCAGGGATTATGATGTAAAGTTCTTGTAAAATATAAGTACTTTATTGGCACAGTTCTGAGTTTCCAGCAGAATCTTCTTTGTAAAGAGAACAATTGGGACTAAGCCAATCGACCCAGGGGTTAGAAATAATGGCAAGTGGGAAGGGCTCATGAGTATGAAGTTAAGGGAAAGGAAAATGATTATCACCTCACTTTACACATTATTCTTAGATTTCTTCTAGTACTGGACCAGTCTTTCTCTGTCTTCATTGGTTCATCTTTTTCCTTCCATTCTCAAGTGTGGGTAGCTCCAGTCTTTTACTCTCCTCTTTTTATAATCTCTACCTTGATGATCTCATTCAATCTTATAACTTCATTTATCACCTCTTCTTATGATTCCCAAATCTCCATGTATAGCTATTATTTCTATCACAAGCTTTAGTCCTACATATTACCTTGGTTGGAACATCAAGCTCTTAAAAGAATTTCCTTACCTCTTCATCATATACAATGGATTTATGTGTATAAGATACAATTATCTTCATGTTCTTTTTACTTATCCCTATGATAAGCACTGGACAGTTAGGTGGTATAGTAGATAGAGCACTGGGCTTAGAATCAGGAAGCCTTCTTCATGAGATCATATTTGGCTTCAGGAACTTGCTGTGTGATCCTGAGCAAGTTGCTTAGCCCTATTTGCCTCAATTTCCACATCTGTAAAATTATCTGGAGAAGAAAATGGCAAACTACTCCATTATCTTTGCCAAGAAAAGCCCCAAAGGGGCGGAGGCAAGATGGCAGAGTAAGAACAGGGACTTGCTTGAGATCTCCCCCAAACCCTTCCAAATACCTGTAAAAAATAACTCTAAACAAAGTCTAGAGCTATAGAACCCACAAAATTACAGAGTGAAACACATCTCCAGCCCAAGACAGCCTGGAAAGCTGATGGGAAGGGTCTATTGTACTGAGCTGGGAGTGGAGTACAGCCTGGTGTGGACGATGCTGGCATAGACAAGGCTGAAGCAGGCCTCACGGGACTGAATCACTGGCAGGTGTGGCAGTTTCTAGGTTTCTTAACTCACAAACACGAAAAATAGCATAGAAGGTCAGTGGGAAAACTCTGTGGAAACTGGGTGAAAGAGGAGTATGGTCTGGTTGGGGTCTGGCCCCAGCCCTGGGGTGGTGGAGGCGATAGAAGTAGCGGCTGCTTCTAGAGCTCTGGACCCACAGACAGCAGGGGATCAAGTGGCTGATACAAAACTCCTGTATCCTGGGACAATACACCCACCCCACTGGAAGCAGAATCCTACCTTGACAAAGAGTTTGAAAGTCAAGTATTTGACTGGGAAGATGAACAAACAATGTAAAAAAAAAAACCCTCAGACTACAGAATCTTACTTTGGTGACAAAGAAGATCAAAACACACAATCAGAAGAAGACAACAAAGTCAAAGCTCCTGCATCAAAAGCCTCCGAAAAATATTTGAATTGACCTCAGGCCATGGATGATCTCAAAAAGGATTTTCAAAATCAAATAAGAGAAGTAGAGGAAAAAATGGGAAGAGAAATGAGAGTGATGCAAGAAAATCAAGAAAAAGGAGTCAACAGCTTGCTAAAGGAGATCCCCCAAAATACTGAAGAAAATTACACCTTAAAAAATACACTAACTCAAAAGGCAAAAGAGGCCCAAAAAGCCAATGAGGAGAAGAGTGCATTAAGAAAACCCCCAAAATGGTGTCATGGAGAATTGGATGCGATTGAAATGAATGAATAACAACAATCGTAGGTACCATAAGGTGAAATGACTAATGTTAGTATCATTATCCCCATTTTACAGATTCAAAATTGAAGGTATGAACAAACTTGTTCACAGTCATTCAAGCTAATCAAATGCTAGAATTACTTTTTATTCTCCCTCTATGATAGCAGTTGGCTATTAAGACAACTAAAACATCCAATTATCTGTGCATTACCAGTATCACCTTTTTTCATGATTTCCAAATCTCCATGTCCAGCTGTTATTTCTCTCACAAGCTTTAGTAATAACCATTATAGATAAGACTATCTACTTTACTTCTCTGATGTGTTTATTGGGAAGATCAATTCCTCTCTCATTTAATTTGGGGACTCATTCCAAAACTTTCTTGAGAAGAGATGATAGAATATATTTGCTACCGACTTTAGTTTTTTTTCTTTTTTAAAAAATTAATATCGGGGCTGCTAGGTGGTACAGAGAATAGAGCACTGGCCCTGGAGTCAGGAGGACCTGATTTCAAATCCGGCCTCAGACACTTGACAGTTAACTATTGTTTCACCTTTCCCGCTTCAAGAAAAATAAAGTTAGTATCTTTTATTTTCACATGACTTTAATATCTGACCATCTACTCATCACTACCCAGTGAGCTATTCCTGGTAACAAATAATAATAATAATAAAGAATTAAGGGGCGGCCAGGTAGCACACCGAGTAAGAGCACCGGCTCCAGTGTTGAGAACACCTGGAGATCGAATCCCGGGCTCAGACACTTAGCACCCACCCAGAAACACCTGGCCATGTATCCTTGAGCAAGTTACTTAACCCCAATTGCTTAGGGGTGGCCAGGTGGCTCAGCAAGTAAGAGCACCGGCTCCAGTGTCGGGATGACCTGGATCAAATCCGGGCTCGGATACTCAGCACCACACCCAGAAATAATAACTGGCCGTGTAACCTTGAGCAAGTTACTTAACCCCAATTGCTTTAAAAAAAAAAAAAAGAATTGAAAACAATTTGACAAAACTAATCACACATCAACTGAATCTGAGGGGATGTTCAATGTTTTTCATATAATTCTCTGTCTCTGATAAAAATGGCAGGGAATTGTGTTTTTCCCCCCATTTCATTTCTGCAGCCAAATTTGACTGTTATAATTACATAGGATTCATTGTTTTTGTTTTGTTATGATTCTTCAACTGACATTATTGTAGTCATTATGTATATATTTGGCATTTTCTTTGACTTTACTATTGTTAATTTATATATCTCACTCTATTTCTTTGTATCATTCATATTTGCCATATCTTATGGTATGCAATGATGTTTTTAAACATCCCCCAATCAATGGGCATCTACGCTGTGTCTATTTCTTTGCTATAATAAAGTATTGGCATGAAATATTTTTGGGCTATGTAGAACCTAGTCTTGTCTTTGACTTCCTTGGATCATATGCTCATCAATAGAATCTCTAGAACAAAGTATTGAGCATATTAGTCACTTTTTTAAAAAATATAATTTCAAATTAACTTCCAGAATTGTTCTACCAATGAATAACTCCATCTTTAGTATATTATTGTGCCTGTCTTCCCTCTATCCCTCCAATACTAACTCTTACCATTTTTGACTGATTTTGATTTTAATAGGGTTTTAAATGGCAGTTTTTCATTATCAAAGTGAGAGGCTTTGTTTAAATAGGGGTTTGGAGAGGTTGGTAAGTTGACTGAGTCGGAAAATACATCTGTGTTTAACATGCACAGCCTGCAGAGATCTGAAAATCTTGATTGCTCTAATCACAAATTAGCATGGCAGCTAGGTGGACCAGTGGATAGAGAGTCAGACCTGAGGTCAAAAAGACTCATCTTCCTGAGTTCAAATCTGATCTCAGCCTCTTACTAGGTGTGTGATCTTAGGCAAGTCATTCAACTCTGTTTGCCTCTGTTCCTCATCTGTAAAATGATCTGGAGAAGGAAATGGCAAACCACTTCCATTCTTTGCCAGGAGAAACCGAGATGAGGTCACAAAGAGTCAAGACAAAATCGGAACAAATGAACAACAAGAAACACAGACAGAACTCACTTCCTCCTCAGGTGGAGAGAAAGTCCCTGCTGGATGCTACCTGAATCTTCTTGCCATTGTGAATGAAGATATGGTATGCCCATATTTGTAGAGTGAAGAGACACTGGGCTTAGATGCAAGAGAGACCAAATTTTGAACCAACTAGTTTTGTGCTCTTGGAAATTTACCAAATTGGTCTAAAGTTCAATTTTCTCATCTTGAAAATAGAGGTAGTAATCTTTTTATCACCTATTCCATTGTGGGAAATGCTATTTGTATGTATTAAAGTATTATATAAATATGAAGTTTGTGATGATTATTATATTCTTCCACACAAGGCACTGTTTAAAAGGAAGCTTTAAAAAAACAACAGTTTTTTTGTCAGGAAGGAGTGGTTGGTTGGTTATATGATCGTTTAGTTTTTCCTTCTACATGGAAAATAATGTGCATGGGCCACTCCTGAAAGCTAGCTGTTTACCCTTTTCTTAAAACAAATAACCAAACAAAAAACAAAGAAAAAAACTATTAAAAAAGGCAAAAAAGCCTCAAGAAAGAAGGTTCAGGAATCTCCTTGGTTAGATTTTTAGAATCTCACAATCCTTCCAGTTCTCTAATTCCTCCTAATGTCCAACTCAAATTCATCCAGTGAGGATTTAAGCCTATTCTTTCTTGTATTCAGTGAAAACTGAATAGCTGATTACCACAACTATCATGCATTACATCCCGTCACCAGGAGGAGAATGAATCTGGAAATCCAGGATACAGTTTTCATACTTACTTCTATCTGCCTCACCAGGTTTAAAGTGAAATACGTCCTCAAGTTATTTTCCTTTCTGGCTCACTAAGCAGCATTTTTTCCTGATGCACAGAGAGCTGAAATAAGGCAATTTAAATATATCCTCTGAGCTAAGGATGCCAAGGAAGACATAATCACAATTTTAAAGAAAGAGAAGAAATGATGACAGTCTTTAAGCACAAGATTACATTGAGTTTGGATTCTGTTAATTACTGCTACCAGTCCACAAGCTGAGGCAAAGGTCCCCTGTGGATTATTTCCAATCTATTTATGGACCCTTGAGAAGAGAAGCCATCAACAGATCTTTTGACGACAGCCTCTTTTATGGCTTTTGCTGCCAATTCTTAACAATTGAGCTGCCTGGAAGAAGGGCATTTATTAGGGCCAAATATGGAAAAGGTCTTCATTTTCCAACCCACCTGTTTCTCTGTGTCTGAATAGGAGATGTTTACTGCTTAGAAAGAATCCTTTCTGGATTTTCTTTTTCTGCTGTATTAACGTGCAGTGAAATCTTTTTAACAGTGTCATCATTGAAACTGTCACGCATGCAGCCCCCCAGCTGTGGTCTTCTCTTTGAAGGGATTCATTTCTATGCTTACAAGAATGTGGGTGGACAGGGAAATTGACTACACGGTAATCAGGAACCCATTCTACATAGAAAAAGCTGAGAAACAGAAAGACTGGGCTAGAGGGAAAAAAAGGGGTGAGAGAGGAGAACAGCAAAGGTACTTGGATTTTGAGAGAAAATAGAACTTGGGTAACCTTTTTTTTTTTTTTGCCTTATGGAAATGGATAGACAGGATGAACTGAGAAGAATGTTCCAGCAGCTTTCTTCCTTTGATGACATTAGCTATCTCTCTGTTGTTAAGGAAAAATGGGGATGTTTCTAATTCCTTGAAACCTTTATAAAAGCCAGAAGGCAAGAGTCTATGTTTTACCTTTCCTGCCTTCAGAGACAAAGATAATGATACTATCTTCCTTGGCAACCATATTCCCATCTGGGAAATATCTTGCCTCCTTAATTCCTTAGAATTGGCTTCATGTATGGCAAAGGGTGGCATGCAGTGCTATTCCATCTGGCATGACAGCCGTTAGTTGGCTGCCACCCGTGCTGCCACCCCAGGGTCTCTGCTAATTCTACCCACATCCAAACGCTACAGTCCCTTAGTCCTTTCTGCTCCCCTGCTTAGTGCCTCCAAGGCTCTGGTGGCAGGTGTTGGGGTGGGAAATAGTCTGAGTGCCAACCTACTGCTGCCCCCAGTTTGGCATATTATCAATCCTGTTCCACTGGCCTACTATAGTAGGTGGCATAAAAGACTATTAGCCTTGTCTGCCTATGCCTACAGGCAATACTTTTTCTCCATCCAAACCCACTCTCCCCCTATAATTTAATTGGTTGGTTTGTCTCGAGTTGGTCCAGGTTGGTTTTCACATTCCTCAACCAGCCTCCTACCCCTACCAAATAGGTCTGTTACTCCCATCCTATAACCAAATGAGAAGGCGTGGTAAAGAGAGAATACTGAAACTGGAGTCAGGAGGCATGCATTTGAATTCTCACACTAGCAAATATCAGTTATGTGAACATGGACAAAGTACCTCTCTGAACCTCAGTTTTCTCATCTGTAAAATAGAAACAATAATAATACTAATGATGATGATGATGACACTCCCTTGTACCTATCTCCTAGGGTCATTCTGGAGAAGGAACTCTGTAAATAAAGTATTTTTTAAAATATGAGCTGCTATTGTTGTTGGTTCATCTCAGAGGTAGAAAAGTAAATTCATGCCCTCTTTTGTCAAGTCCTAAAGTGACCCCCTAGCTATGAGACATTCAGAATCATTGTGTTCACGTCATTACAGACAGGACATGATGGCAAAGCTACAGGAGAAACATAGAGGAATTTCTAAGACTAAGCCGGAATACATTTTATTACTTAGATGATTAAACCACACAATTGCTAGGGCATTGTTTAGAAATTATTGAAATTTTGTAATTTATATATATGCATATACATGCACACACATATGTAGATACACATATATGTATGTATATAGGTATATGTGTATTATATATACATATACATGTAAATATATATGTAGAAAGAGAGAGACAAAGAGAGGGGGGAGAGAGAGAGAGAAAGAGAGTCATCATTTTATGTAATTTGTATTTATTCATTTGTTTATTGCTTTGTTCTCTGGGATGACCAGGACCATGTGGTTAAGAGCATCAGATCTGAAGTCTAAGGACCTGACTGTTAAATACCAGTTCTGCTCCTTACCTGTTGTGCAACCTCTTAAAAACCACTTTTCTTCTCTGAACTATCATTTCTTAATCTCTACCATGGGTTGGATTGATGACATTTGAGGTCCTTTCTGGCTCTAACTCTTATGATCTTATGATTCAAAACGTGTATGCTGTGGTTACAGCTGCCCTTGAATGAAGAGGCAATAAGATCCAAGAGAAAGACTGGGTGTGACTTAAAGGAATATGATTATACTGATAACTGTTTTTGTTATTATTGTTTAGTCACATGCGACTCTCTGCTACCCCATTTGAGGTTTTCTTGGCAAAGATACTGGAGTGGTTTGCCATTTCCTTTTCTAGCTCATTATATAAATCATGAAACTGAGGCAAATAGGGTTAAGTGACTTGCCCAGGATCACACAACTCAAAAGTGTCTGAGGCTGGATTTGGATCTAGGTCTTCCTAACTCCAGATCTGGGGTTCTATCCATTGTACCACCTAGCTGTCCCATTGATAACCTGAGTCTGGGCCAATGGGGGCTGGGAAGAGTCTTAGGCATAGTGATCACTTCTCATCTTCATCATATCAAAGAATAGGAGTTCCTTGAGGGCAGGGACTATTTCATTTTTGTCTTTGTTACCACAATGCCTTACACCTAGTAGATGCTTCAAAATTGCTTGTTGATTAAATGTTGAATCCTCACTATTGTCATCATCACTGAGTATTTCTTGAACTCCCCCAGCTTCATATTCAGTACCAGATCCTGGAATCTTGTCTATACCTACAAAGCTTCCCATATCTAGAATAAATTTAATCTTAAAACAAAACCCAAGTGGGGCAGGGATGCTGGAAGATACCAACCCGTTGGAAGGCCCGGAACTCACTTTTTAGTTTCCTGGGTTAGTTGTGCATACAGACAAAATTGTCTCACTTTTTCTCCTCTCATTTTAAACACTTCTTTATAAGTACTTTTCCTAGGTTTTATATCTTAAATATTCTTTGAGAGCTCTATGAACACAGAGCTTATAAATATTAGCAGAAGAATGACCCCTTGAGAATTTCTCTGCCTTGTACACCAAGCTCTTTTTCAGAATTTCCTTCCTCCAAAGCCTTGGCAGACTGAATAGATGGATCCTTGAGAAGTGCCACTCCTTCCTCTGGTCTCAGGGTCACCACCATTGATGCTATTACCCTCTGATTCCAAAGCTATCATATTTACTAATGGGATAAAGATAGGTGAATGAGAAAAAAAAATTATAAAGCTAGCAAAAAATTATTTAGTGGGCAGAATGTGCCAGCCCATCTTGGATTTAGCAATTCTCTAGAGATAGATTTGACAAGAAATGATTTACCCTAAATTTTTAAAAATGCGGAAATAATAACCGCTCACATTTATAGATTACTTATAGTTTACATAGCACTTTCCTCTAGTGCATTTCTCTTTTCACTATACTAAACTGTTGCTTCAAATGAAAAAGGATGCTAGGAAATTATTATTACAGATATGAGAACAGATATTATTACTTCTGGTATAACGTTCTACTCTATATAAATTACATATATTTTGTAACTAAGCTGAGCAATGTATCTTGGTTTTCTGTATGTGTACATATGTATGTATTATAAATAAATACATATATGTGATGTACATATATGATATATGTAATATAATTAGAATAAAATCATATAATACAATATAGTGATATAATATTATACAATGTAATATATGATATAATATGATACATAGCTATCTATCCGTCTATCTGTCCGCCCACCCATCTATCTATCTATCTATCTATCTATCTATCTATCTATCTATCTAATCTATCTACACATGTGTATCCAGAGTTCAAGCCTTGACATCGGTATAAGATTCTCCTTATTGGTGGAGAGAATGATTATTTTATAGGGACATGCTCAAGGACCAGATACTCTACATCAGAGTTTCTTAATTTTTTTTGCTTGCAATCCCTTTTCCCATCTCTGCAATGTTTATTGGTGTTGCATGGTCTGAGGACATGCACATTGCAAATGCAACATGGGTAAACACAGCCAGAAAAACCTAGGATTCATCACATGTTTGATTTCAAATTAAGTTTTGGTCATTGCGTGTTCAGAAACCTTATACTGATGCCAAATTTTTTGTGACCCTTTCCCCCCATATGGGGTTGAGACCCATAGTTTAAGAAGCCCTGCTCTACACGAAGGTTTTTCCCCAGTGTTTTTCTCTCCTTCTGGGGGCCCTCTTCCTGAAGAGAACCTGGAACCTAGTATGTTCTCTGAGGATTTAGGATTTAGGAAAAAAAATCTTTCCCAAGCTCTCACATAAGCACAGAGTGCTTTTATAATCATTCTCTCTCCCAATGAGGAGTGGGAGGGAGTGCCCTTCCCACAAGTACAGAGTGATTTTATAATCATTCTCTTAAAAATGAGAGACTCAAAAAACCAGTAAGGAGAAACTCATAAAAATACATGGGGGGGGGGGGGGAATCTGAGTTATACAAACATATATACAATATGAAGCTGTATATAAGAAGATTCTATTTTCTTCTTTAAGTTGAGGTATTCCTGCCAACAGTATAGATCTCAGCCCAACCACATCTTTTCAACCTACCAGGCTTGTCCTAATCATCTGATTGACAGGGGTTTCCTGAGGCTTTAGGGGGCCTTCCTTTAGATCTCCTGACAAAATGGGTATAGATATAAGTAGAGATTGTGCATTGTCCATCCATTATCCCACATTCTATTTGAATCAGAGGCACGAGAGAAAAGAGGCAACCAGATTTGGAGAGAGTGCTAGTTGGTTCACTCTGAAGAGTTTTTGAGGGGAGGAATAGGGAAGGGAATAAACATTTATTAAGTGTCTACTATGTATCCAGCAATGGGGATACAAAAAGAGGCAAAAGAAAGTCCCTTCCCTCAAGGAGCTCACAATCTAATGCATACATTTTATTAATATTATCTCATTTGATTAGGGGAGATAAAATTCAATCTGCCATGTTCTAGTAAGGTCACTGATGGCTATGGGACCCTGTGATGTGGAAGCCCAGGCTAGGCAAGAGAAAATGCTACCATATAGATGATGGTGTAAGAGGAAAGTGGGACAGGAAACATATTTGGGGTGGGGTGGGGGGAGAAATCATGATTTGGAGCTATTTAAACACTTGTGGTACCTCCTCAATATTCGTTGCATCCCTCTCTCTCTACTTGCATTACAACCCCCTTAGTCCAAGCTCTTATTACTTCTGACTTAGGTTTATTAATATAGTCTCTTGAAAATGTTGAATGTTGAAGGGGGATATGGGAAAACCAGGACACAATAAACTGTTGGTGGAGTTGTGAACTGATCCAACCATTCTGGAGAGCAATTAGGAACTGTGCCTTTTAAAGGGCTATAAAACTGTGCATATCCTTTAATCTAGCAATACCACTTCTAGAGCTTTATCTTAAAGACATCCAAAAAAGGGAAAAGGACCTATTTGTAGAAAATATTTATAGTAGTACTTTTTGTGGTGGCTAAGAATTAGAAATTGAAGGGATGCCCATCAGTTGAAGAATGGCTAAACAAGCTATGGAATATGATTGTAATGGGATATTACTGTGCTATAAAAAATGATAAGCAGGGTGCTTTCAGAAAAACCTGGAAAGACATGAATTGATGCATAGTAAAGTGACAGAACCAGAAAAATGTTGTACAAAGTAACAGTAATATTGTCTGATGACCACTTGTGAATGGTTTAGCTATTCTCAGCAATACAATGATCCAAGACAATCCCAAAGGACTAATGATGAAAGATACTATCTGCTTACAGAGAAATTGTTTAATTTGATATTGTTTAAATACAGACTGAAGCATGTTATTTTTCACTTTCATTTTTTTTATTTGAATCTTCTTATAAAAAATCACATATATGGAAATGTTTACATAATTGTACATGTATAACCTGTAACTGATTGCTTACCATCTCAGGGAGGAGGGAGGGCAAGGATGAAAAGAGGGATAGAATTTGGAACTCAATACTTTAAAAAATGTTTAAAAATTGTTTTAGTGTGTAATTGGGGGGGGAATATGATAATTATTTTAAAAAAGAGTAGGAAGGCAGAAATGGACAAACTTCTGAAAGGAATGGCAAGAAAAAGATTTCATAGTTTAAAAAAAAATAGCCTCTTAATTCAACTCCATGCTTCCAGTTTTTTTTTTTCTTCTCCAACTCAACTTCCACAAAGCTGCCAAATGGGTACCCTTAAAATGCATATCCAAATCACTCTCCTGCTCAAGAAGCTTTAGTGGCTCCCCATTACCCTTAGGGTAAAATTTAAAACTCTGCTTGGCATTGAATTTAATTTGTAATCTCACCTCAGTATTTCTTTTCAGGCTGATGATATATTACTCCACTTCATGTACTCTATGGTACTCTATCCTCCAGGCAAATTACTCGCTTTGTTGTTTCTTTTTATTTATTATTATTATTTTAATTTTTTAATTAATTTATTCAATTTTAGTTTTCAACATTCATTTCCATAAACTTTTGAGTTTAAAATTTTCTCTGCCTCCTTCCCCTCCACCCTTCCCAAAATGGCATACAATCTGATAAAGGCTCTACATATACATTCCTATTAAATATATTTTCACATTAGTCATGTTGCAAAGAAGAATTAGAATGAATAGGAAAAACCATGAAGAAGAGAAAAACAAAACAAAACAAAAAAAGAGAGAGAGAAAATAGTATGCTTCAATCTTCATTCAGAAGCCATAGCTCTTTCTATGGACGTGGATAGAAATTTTCTATCAAGAGTCTTTCAGAATTGTTTTAGATCCTTGCATTGCTGAGAAGAGCTAAATCTATCAAAGTCAGTCATCACACAATTTGGCTGTTACTGTGTACAGTGCTCTATTGTTTCTGCTCATTTCACTCAGCTAACATTCATATGTCTTTCCAGGTTTTTCTGAAGTCTGTTTGCTCATCATTTCTTATAGAACACTAGCATTCCATTACACTCATAACTACAAATTGTTCAGCCATTCCCCAATTGATGGGCATCCCCTCAATTTCCAGTTCTTGATACCACAAAAGTAGTTGCTATAAATATTTTTCTACATGTGGGTCCTTTCCCCATTTTTATGATCTCTTTGGGATACAGCCCTGGAAGTGGTATTACTGAGTCAAAGGGTAGCCCTTTGGCCATAGTTCCAAATTGCTCTCCAGAATGGTTGGATCAGTTCACAACACCACCAATAATGCATTAGTGTTCCAATTTTCCCACATTTTCTCCAACATTTATCATTTTCCTGTTTTGTCATGTTAGCTAATCTGATAGGTGTGATGTTGTTATGAGAATGTGAATTTAATATCTTCCCTGCCCCTAGCCCCTTTGATAGGCTTAAGTGCACCTGGAGCCTGTGGTGGGAGACTTGTTTTTCAGGAGATACTTTGTGATTGGGCAGTGGGTCAAGAGGGTTGTTACATTCTCTGAGCCAGGAGAAAGCTTATAAACCCTGATGTGAGCTTTTGTTTTGGGACTCACTTTGAGAAGAGTTGTATGATTTGACCAGCAGATGAGACTCTGGGCAGCCGTCGAGTCCCCCTGGCTTTGCCACCTGGCTGCCCCATCTTTGCTGTTTCTTAAACACAAGATTCCATTTCCTGCTTTGGGTGACATTCCACAAATTACCTCCATTTTGAGGAAGGACTCAGACTAGCCCTCCCTGATTCTACAGACTTAGCTACCATGTTCCCACGAATAATACCTCTTCACTATACTCCCCTTTTCAGTTCACCTTTTATGTACTGTCTTTCCCCATTAGAATGTAAGTTTCTTGAGGGCATGGACTATATAATTTTTTCTTGGATTTGTATCCCAAGTACTTAGCACAGTGCCTGGCACATAGTAAGTGCTTGTTGATTTGGTTTGACTCCTTGCCTGGAATGGTCTCTCTTCCCACCTCTGCCCTTGCAACCCCTAGCTAGCTCCCTTCAAGGCTCAGTTAAGGTGCCATCTCTGCTAATAAGCTTTTCCTTATATTTGCCAACATGCAAATCTTAAGGTTGTTTTCATTTTTCTTATTACTTGTGATTTGGAACATGTTTTATGTGGCAACTATTTATAGTTGGGTATTCTAAGAGGCAAGTATAGAGGAATATTTGGAATCTGTGCATATAGGAAATAGGATATCATCTATGAGGAACATTAAATAGGTCAGTTTATCTGTGATGTAGACTGTGAAAGGAGAAGTAATGTTAAACAAGTCTGGAATGATAGGCTGGAGTCCAAATATGAAGGAAGAGAAATTTGTAAGGGGAACCTAGCTATTGATTCTTCTTGAAGCAAGGGAATGAGATGGTCAGACCTCTACTTAACAATTTGGTAACTTTATGAAGGACAGACTGGAGAGCAGAGAAACTAGAAACAGGGAGACCAATTAAGAGACTATTATAATAGCTAAAGTTAGAGGTAAAGAGAGGGTCTATGGCCCCAGTTATTTAATGTGCAAAATTATGGGGTATCTCTGTAAGGCTCCCATCCCACTTTAAATGCTATGAAAGTTACATTTAGCTCACTCTACAAGGGCAAGCTTTATACTCAGAAGGCTACTGCTCCACACTGTCTCCTCCCAATCTGACCTCCTTCTCCCCAACCAACTGCCCAAGGATGGATTCAAAAGAAGTAGAATATTTCCCTCTAATCCCCCCACACACCCAATTGTCTTCAGTGTTTGGACTGCTTCATATGAAGGAAAAATAATTAAGGAAGTGGTAGCCATGAACAAATTTCCCTGGATGCCTTAGCTCTAGAGACTATGGCAGGACTCTGACAGCTGACTTTCCTAACCTTGCCTAAATCAGACAAATATAGAACACTGTAATCTCTTGCATATTGCTTATTCAGTTCCAAGAGCCCATAACACAAGGAAACTGAAGTAACCCATGAAATAATTTGGTCATGACCATCTTGAAATCTTGTTCTGTTATCATTTGTTCTATCTTGTCTTCCTGTATTTGATTTAAAGAAGTTAACATTGTTAAAAACAAAAACACAAAACCCAACCTCCCCCCAAACAAAACATCAAAAAACAACAAAATAACCCCTCTATGGCTGCTGTTCTGTCTCTGTCTCTGCCTCTCTTTGTGTATGTCTCTCTGTCTTAAATGAATGAAAGCTAATGATGGAATTCAGTTAATTCTGAGATAAATAAAATATTTGTGTGGGTTCCCTCCCTCCCACAAGGTCACTGATATGACCTTTTGAGGAGTTACTTTCTAAGGTTACTTTCTAAAGGAAACTAATATTATGCCCCAGCCTTCACTTTTTTTTCTTTCTAGCCCCAGGGCACAACTCTACATCCCTCCTCCCAGATTCCTCTTAGTTGTATTTGATGACATCTACTACCTATTGACCTATGACACTGGCAACTGAGCTAATAACAGCAGGGGTAAAGGTCACTTGTCATTTTTAATAAAAAAGTATGAAGATTTTTTGAAAAGCACACAGACTTACGTGCACACACACACACACACACACACACACACACAGTATTTTGTTCCTACCCATTAGTTTCTGAGCCATGTACCTCTGGTTCAAACACTTCTCTTAGGATGTTTTCCTTTCCACACATCTGGGAATTAACTTTTGGAATGACTCTTTGGGGTTTAAAATATTTTGAATATTCTGTTACTAGAACGCCAGACACAACACACCCGCATGCTTTCTGCCCCCAAGAAAGGGTTCAGTCTTTCAGGCAATGAAATAAGAACAAGAGCTGGAGAGAGATTTCAAATTGGAAATTTGAAACAGGTCTTCTAAGTCTACACACTCTTATTACATAGATTTTCTGCTGTAGTCAAGCTCCTGCATTGTGTCATGTACTACGGATGTCTGATAAAATGTAAAGAGAGAAACAATGCTGGGAAAGCCAGAGGGAAAGGGAATGGGATTGTAAAGTACCCCCTCTTTTCTCAGTGGGGAGTTTTCAGTTTACTTCATTTAAAGGGAACTCATTTTGGTTTTCCCTAAACAAAGCAAAATAGAATGGTTATCCACAATTCCATTTTAAAATGGACTCAAAGTCCTTTCCCTATGAAGCTTATCTGACTTTATGTCCCCTTTAGAATGAACATTGTATATTTTCTTAGTCCTCACATGCAGACAATGCTCCTACTCTTCTGATCTGCCAAATGGTCCCGTGGCCTTGGATTCATAGCGATGCTGTAATCTATTTGTATTAATAGGAACACCATTCTATGAATCACCCACCTCCCACAAACTCACATGTATGCACATGCACTTTTCTGAGCAGTGTCTTTTATAAGGCAAACCAAGAATGGGCCAAGCTGGCGATGTCTGGAGTTCACCAAACATCACAGACAACATCAGATATTTGCATCTCTTAAAAATTCTCTTGGTGTTTAATCATCATACTTTTTTTTTTTAACCTCCAAGTTCTCTAAATGGAATTAATTATTTTTTAAATTAAAGCTTTATTGATGACTACTGTTTTTTACATCACAGTTATTTCCAGGTAGGCCCCACCCATCCAAAGACTATCCCCTTATGACAAAGAAACCAATTAAGAAAAGTCAGCTGACCCAATGACCCCATGGTGGACCCCATGGTCCATCACTACTCTAAAGGAAAGACAATGGAGATTTTTCTTTTAAGAACTGTATATATATCTTGGACAGACACCACAAATGATCAGGAAACTGTCCTGAGAAAAAGAATGAGTTGGATTACTTTTTTAAAAATTTCATGTTGCTTTGAATAAGCCCAAGTTTCTTCTTGGAACAAAAGCCAATTTTATTGACAGTATCCTCGTGGTGAGGCTGTATGGCTGAGTGTCATAGAATGCCACAGTCTCAAAAGGGTAATGGACAGATTTGTGATGGGGACAACTAGGCTGTGACACATTACGAACCAAGTACTATACCAGAGAAGTAGTGTGTATACGTAAGAGTAATGTAACACTGGAAAAACTGGTGAGCTGGTTAATTAATAAGAGCAAGATATAATCAGTGGAAAACTCCTATGTTTGATTGCTGTACAGCTAAAAGGAAAGGCTCCAAGATTTGTTTGAGTTCCTGGGAGGATCTATGATAGCATAGGAATAAGAATTACCCAAGAGTAGAAAGAGTGCATTGGTTGTGATCTCACTGTTGGAAGGAAGACCTCCATCAGTGATTTTGAAGATCCATAAAACTTTTAAAGTATATTTCAGCAGAAGTATTGCATTTGATCCTGTCATTCTAGGGGGTTGCATACCCATTGAGCTATTAAAGTATTTTTCAGTAGAAAAAGTAAAGAAATGTTTTGCTCAAGGAGCCTTTTGTGAGTTAGGGGTAGCTAGGTGGTACAGTGGATAGAATGTTGGCCCTGGAGTCAGTAAGACCTGAATTCAAATGTGACTTCAGATACTTACTAGGAGTGTGACCCTGGGGAAGTCATTTAACCCTATTTGCCTCAATTTCCTCATTGGCAAAATTGGGATAATAATAGCACCTACCTCCCAGTCTTCCTGTGAAGATTAAATCCTCAGTGTTAGCACAGTGCTTGGCACAAAATAAGTGTTACCTATCATTATTTTTAAAAAATATTATCAATAGTAGTAAATGTTAGCTATTATTATTTTGAATGTAACAGTGCATCTTACTGTACCTTTCCTCTCCCTACTAAAAACGTTGTAGTTTTTTAAAATGAAATTCCAGAGGTTTAGATTTTAATCAATAGGTCAGCTTTGTGAATTTTTGAATAGGCATGTTACTAGAAACAAATGGATATTTATAATGGAGGAAAAAATGGTGAGCAAATCAATGAGTTAGCCTTTAAAATTGTGTCCCATTCATCCTGTTATTGCACTGTCCCCCAGAAATCATTAACTCATGAATAATGTATTAAATGAATTTTCTAGCAAGAAGTGGGTGCGTTGTAGGAGACATTTGATATAAAAGTATATTAAAAACATTTCTGATATACAATGTTGACATCCCTAAAATGTGTCATTGCACTCCCCCACCAAGAGAAATTAGAAAATCCATTAAGCCCCTACCACAACAAAGGCACCAAGAAAGAAGAAACACAAACTCTATTCTCAAGGAACTTAGAGTCTGGGTGGAGATCAAATGCATGTACATAAAAAGTTAACTAATAACACAAAGCAGAAAGTAAAGTGTGAAAGGAGTGATGCTAATGAGTAGTGCTTTAGGAATTCAGAGGAGGGAGAAGTCCCTGAGCTGGGGTGGTTGGGCCAGTTTTATAGGAAGGTTATGTCTGACCTAAGCCTTGAGGAAACTGCAGTTGGGATAGAGGGGAAAGAGGCAGAGAGGGCATCTCTAGTAAAATGCTTCCGGGTGGAAGTTTGGCAGGAGATGAAGTCAGAAAGTAGAGACAACTAACGCTAGAAAACTAGGCTAGACCATGATTGTAGAGTGTCTTAAAAGCTAGGATAAGGAGGTTTAGACTTTCTTTTATAATAATCAATTGCTTTTATGTAGTACTTTATAGCGTTTCCTTTATGTTCACCCTGGGAGTTAGGTGGAAAAAATATTATTCTTCCATTTCACAGATGAGGAAACCAAGACAGGTATAATGACTTATCCAAAGTTATGCAAATTTTGGAGCTAGTATTTGAACCTGGTTCTCTTGCCTCCAAGTACTCTTTACATATAACATAATGCCTATTTAGGTAATAGGAGTCATTAAAGAAATAGGCTGACTTTTTTTTCTTTAAAGAGTGGGCTTTAAAGCCACAGTTCAACAAGCCTTCTACTGAAATTTTGGATCATAAATCTAGAGCCTAAAGGGACCTTAGAGATCATAATCCAATTCCCTCATTTAATAGAGAGGAAAAAGAAAAACAAATATTAAAAAAAACAACTAAGACCTTGAGAACTTAAATGAATTGTCCAATATCACACAGGTAGTAACCATCAGAAGTGGGATTTGAACCCATCACTGAATCGAGAACCTCTGCTTTTCCATTCAATGAACCCCTCTCTCTTTTGTTTCTAAAAGTCCCAAGTGGAAAATGACTTAAAAGGGTGTTGTATCTTGTGGGAGGAGCAGAATTCTTTGGACCATGGACTTACTGCCATCCTGAGCTTCAGTGTTAATTAAATTCATTATGAATATGGGCTTAGCAGACATATGCAAGGGAATGTCAAGAAAGAGATTAATTAAAATTTTAAATCAATATCAAATTATCATTATACATTCACTTGGTTTTCTTTCTACTGCTTATTCTGTAGAAAAGATGGAGTGTCTAGTAAACCATGGTTAATGCCTTTTGTACTTTATATTTAGGAGGCATATGATTTATTTGAGGCAGAGTGGGTTTTAGAGTCTTAGATCCCAGCCCTGTTGCTATCTTTGTGTTACTGTGGGTAAATCACCCAACATGTGTGGAACCTAGATGGAATTGTCTGTCTAGCTCTAAATGTCTATGAGAGAGATAAAATGGCAAAGGGGATAGAAACTTGACCTCAAAGGAAGATTTGGGTTCAAATTCCAACTTTGACACATACTGGCTCTGCCATTCTGGGCAAGTCTCTTTAACTTTTAGTGATCTAGGCCAGAGGGGTCAAACCTGTGGGTTGCTGCTGGCAATACTCCAGGAATAGAGTTCTAACCAGATTAAAATGTAATTGGGAAATATTTAACAAAATAAAATACAAATAACATTATATTTTAAAAATAAGTCAATCTATGCCTTCAGAGATCCTTATGTATAGATTAGTGGCTTCAGTTTATATTTGAATTTGATACAATTGCTCTAGGCAATTTTCTAAGTTTCAGAGAAAGTACTCACCTATATTAGTAGAGAAAGTTTTCTCACTTAGGTGTAATGGTATGGGAATTTGAAGATCTTCCCTGCCCTTTAATAGGCTGAATGTAATCACATGGAACCTGTGGTGGGAGGAGCTTGCTGAATGGGTGGAGCAGAGCCCAAAGGAAGCTGGGAGTCAGAGCAGTTAGCTGGATGGAGGAAAGAGGACACAGACAAGGAGACTGATAGGCTTGTGTATATGTTTGTGGGAAGGTTTTGGAATGATGTTGCTCTCTGCAGCGTTATGGTATATAGATTTCTTTGTTGCTATAATGAATTCGGTTTCCTGGTGTTGGGATTTGGCTTTCTTGTGTCTGAATAAATTTTCTTCTTCTGTCTTCTATATGGAGAGTCTTTTATATTTTGTGATTCAGAATTATGTCCATATATTCATAGTTGCTGTTGGTGCTATGAATATAGCCTTAGTGCTATACTAGGAAGTGCTTATCCCAGTAAAGTCACTGGGCCAATTCCTCTTCTGTTATGACTATACAAAATGTGTCTCAGAAGTAATGAAACTGATTTTCTTGTATGAATGAGAAACTAGCTCTGAAGATCATACCAAGAAAAGAATATTGGAACTCTTCTGAGCAAAGGTTTCATCAAAACTTGCTCAAAATATTAGTCCTGAAAGATTTGTTAAATAAACAAACATTTTAATTACCTAAAGTCAATCTAGCAATAATAATTATTATTGTTTACATGAATGTATATATTTATATAATTATATATATCTATAAATATTCTATATACTTTCCATATAGAATAACATATATAGAGTTGCCAACCAATGTTTAGAAGAATCTTTATCATAGATGTATTTGTGAGTTGTATATATAGTTGAAGTAGAATGTCTTGCACCAATCTAAAAGTGAGAAACACATCCAAACCTTCAATATTGATGTCTCAGATAGTCTCACAACCTCTGCTCCTCTTTGATTACGAGACACATGAGCCCATTGAAGAAGAGAGTAATTGTCCTTATTCTCATTCTGAGAGTTTCAAGACATGAAGGTAATTGTATTATGTTGGCATCCCAGTGTTTCTGGTCACTCAGAAAAACAAATTAAATCACTCCACAGTTAATTTTTCTATATTTCTTCAATATGCATTCAACTTGTAGCTTTTGAAATAAATCTGGAGTAAGGCTCAGGAAGGTAAATGAAATGAATGTAATTTAGCATTTTTATCTATTAGCATCAAAGTGACACTAAAAGTGGGGGCATTTTGAAAATTCAACAGTCAGCAGGTTTATAGCATCTTATGACATGTGGTTCAAATGTGTAGCATTTCCAAAATGTTAGTAGCTTCTAATGAATGCAAGTGAAGCTTAAGAAAAAGTATAAGAAACTAAACAAAGCCAGGTATTACCTGGATCTGTGCTCCAAATAGGTACAGGTTTGCTTATGGTGCAGGTTTGCCTATGGTGACTCTACTTAATTGACAGATTATTTTAATATTCTGTGTAAAATATTTGAGATTCAAAATAATTATCTGATCATGCATAAGCTTTATCTCAAACCAATCAATCACTGTCCCATTAACATTCATTTTCCACTAGTTCAACAGGTTGGGAGAAACAGGCAACAAAAGCCATATAAAAGAGGGTAGTAAATTAAAGGATTAGAATGAAGGAATGTCAGAACCAGAAGGGCCTTAGACCTCTGGTCCAGTCTCCTCATTTTATAGATGGAAGAAGTTGAAGACCTGGGAAGAAATAATGCTCTCAAGGTCATCCAGGTAGTTAGAAGAAGAACTGGGACAAATACTATGACAGAAAGAAGTGTTATTAGAATGAAAACCTTTTAAAAAATATGCTTTATAGTAATATAAATTTATTTTAACATTCATTTTTTAAACATTTGAATTCCAAATTATCTCCCTTCCTTCTGACCCTCTCCCACTCATTGAGAAGGAATGCAATAACAATTATACATGTGAAGTCATGTGAAAATGAAAGTCATGCAAAATATATTTCCATATTGGGCATGTTGTTAAAAAAAACAACACAAAAACCCCCAAAGCAAACAAAGAAAGTTTGCCTCAATCTGAACTCAGAGTTCATCAGTTCTCTCTGTAGAGAGGAGTAGCGTTTTTCATCATGGGTCCTTTGGAACTGTCTTGGATCTTTTCCTTGATCCAGGTAGTTAAATCTTTCACAGTTGGTCATCATTACAATAATGCTATTACTGTGTCCCATGTTCTCCTGGTTCTGCTCACTTAACTTTGAAGTAAGATGTGAAATTCATATAAATATTTGAACTAACATCTTGGACCTTTTAGATTTGCTTTCTTTTTAAAGTACTCCACAAACACTGACTTTGTCATGAAACCATAGAACACTGTTCGAAATCAATAATCACCCTCCATTGAGGAGAACAGTGGAATTAGGGTTTCTCCACTTCATTCATAGCCTCTGCATTAACCTTCAGCCTTGAGGCACCTCAGCTTACCTCTTTTCATACATTAGCCTACCTGCATGCTCTGAGGCTTAATTACTGACTGAATAGCATTTAGAAACTCGTAGATGAAAGGCAATATGCAAAATCAAAGTATTCTTATTACAGAGTACTTGAACATACCTGGAGTATGTGTTTGTGTTTTATGTGTGTCTTCTAGTTTGCCAATAGCTGGGTTATTTGGGGAGATTACACATACCTGTTATAACATCAGCAACAGAGAAAGAAAGTAGGTCTTGGCACTCAGTCTGCCAACTAATAAACATGGAGTTGAGCCCAGTCCCAACTCTTCCTGCCACACCACCCACTACTTTTAAGTAACCTTTAGCCTTTTATAGAATTATGGCATTTTTAGAGATGGTGGTCAGGGGCTGGGGTGAAGGGAGAGGCAAAACTCAGTAAATACCTGTTTCTCTCAAAACCTTGTTTTACAGATGAGGAAACTGAGGGCCACAGAAGGGAAGTGACTTTTGTCCTTTGTCAATACTAATGGAAAGTGAAAAGGGGTGATAGGATCCTCTGTTCTGGACTAGAGGGGACCTTAGAGGACAGCTAGTTCCATCCTCTCACTTTATACAGGAGGGAAATAAAGCCCAGAGAACAGTGATGACTGTCTTCCAAAGCCAGTAAATGCCAGGGCCAGACTGACAGAACTGTAGAGAATCAGCTTCAGAGCTAGAAGCTCTTCTAGGCTAGCCTGATTTTATAGACAAGAAAACTGAGGCCTAGGCAGTTGAAGTGACTTGCCTAGTGGCAGAGCCCAGATTTGAAGCCAGCTTTTGAGTCCAAATCCAGCACATTTTTCACTGGGCCAAAACTCATTATTATTTGTTATATAATGTTTATATTAGACTTTAAAAGCCAAACTGATTTTCTATTTCATCTTAGAGTCAACAGGGAGCCATTAGAAGTGCCTTCCCTCTGTTAATTATTTCCCATTTATCCTGTAGATCGTTTTCTTTGTATATATTGTTTGCATGTTGTCTCCCCCGTTAGATTGTAAGCTCCATGAGGGCAGGGGCTTTCTTTGCATCTTTTTGTATCTCTATCACTTAGCACATTGCCTGGCCCATGGTTGTTGTTGTTCAGTTGTTATTCAGTCATGTCCTACTCTTTGTGACCCTTTTTGGGGTTTTCTTGGCAAAGATACTGGAGTAGTTTATCATTTCCTTCTCCAGCTCATTTTACAGATAAAAATCTGAGGCAGAGTTAAGTGACTTACCCAGGGTCACACAGCTATAAGTGTCTAAGACCAGATTTGAACTCAGGAAGATGAGTCTTCCTGACTCCAGGTATGGCACTCCATCCACTGTGCCACCTAGCTGCCCTTGACACATAGCAGACACTTAATAAAAGTTTATTGAATCAAATAGGGGGATGACATGGTCAGACTTGAATTTTAGGAAGATCACTTTGGCATCAGTGATTGACAGATTGGAATGGGGAGAAGCTTGAGGCAGGGAGACAAACTAACAATCTATCACAATGGTCCAGAGAAGATGAGATAAAGGCCTGAACTAGGGCAGAAACTTGGGAGTATTATATATTATGTTATCATTGAAAGTTATCTAGATTTGGCATCAGATGACATGGATTTCAAATCCCAGCTCTCAAGGTGACCTTGAGTAAGTCACTCTATGACTCAGTTTCCTCATCTATAAAATAAGTGGGACAAACTTGCTAGCCTTTAAAAGCCTATCCAGTTTTAAATCTATTATTTCATTCTAATGATTCTTTAGCTCAGTTGAGAAAAGGAAGTTGGACAGACCTTTAAGCTTTTAGCACTCCTCTTTTAGTATCCTTAGAATTGTGATTAGCCAATGGTTAAAAATAACAAAATGATATCATGGCCTAGTGTTGGATTTAAAACTGGAAAACCCAGGTTCAAATATTGTCTCTTATTCCCATTATAGATTTAGGCAAATCATTTCAGGTCTGTAGGCCTTGGTTTCCTTGTCTGTAAAATAAGGGGGTTGGATGATATCATTTCCAACGTGCTTTCTACCTTTAAATCTTTAACAGAAAAAGAAGCTCTTTCCACATACCATGACTATTTTGCTACCCAGGGCTGCAGGCATTCAGTAGAGGTGGTATTGATGTCACTCTTCTAGGACATGCTAGGGCAGCTCTCCTGAGTGGGAGGTTGGCAGTCATAGAAGGATTACTGAAAGAGATGCAGGTTATCCTAGGAGCGAGAGCCAGGAAGTTTGAATTCTTACCTTGGCTTTATCACTGCCTTGTTATGAGGTTTTGCTGAAAAAATTGCTTCATCTTTCTTCTCTCCTACTCCTCAGCTTACCTCATCTCACTGATTGTGTGGATTGAAACTGGGAAAACACCTCCAGAGAGACAGATGAAAGGTATCACATAAGAACAGAGTTAGGGCAAGAAAAGCATATGAATGTAAAAGAAGGAGGCCTGGTACCACCAGATACAAGTCAATTCATACATTTTAAGCACAGAAAGAATGCTAGTCAAGGCTTCCATGTAGATATATAACATAGCCAATGCTTTTGGCTCCATTAAATGCCAGACCTTCCTTGCACTTTCATAAATGTTTCAGAACCAATTAGAAAACAATTCCACGTGAGCCGGTATGCAGTTGCCAATAACCAAACAATTCAAGCAAGCAGGACCACTCTCCACTAAAATTGCTGGGGTCATCAGGGGTATGAAGACCTAGCTGCAAAGTGTTCAGTCTTTTTCCTATTACTTTCTGTTTTTCTCATCTAAGGCATGAAATCAAGAGACTTTTTCTTTCACAAACAATTTCCAGACTTCCCAAGGTTACTTAAAACAGCAGTCTCTACAGAAAGAATTGGTGTGAAAGTGCCCTCCTTGCTTTGTTTTGGACAAGAGTCAATTGAAGCTTTTCTCACAGTTTCTATAGACAACAAAAAAAAGGGGATGGTCAAAAACTATACCCTGATGACATAACAGGAACAAGCAAGCCTTTCTACCCCGTCTCCCTTCCCAGAATACTGTGTATAACACACTGCTGGAGAAGTTATAGGATTTAGAGAAGGAAAGGATCCTAAAGTTTGTGTATTTTACCTTCTCTCACTCTGGTTCATCCCTTCACACACACATTTTACAGATGAGAAAATTGGGAGAGGTGAGAGAATCAGAAATCAACTCAGGGGACTTTAAAGGTCGAGTTAAATGCTCTGTCACTCTTGCCTTCCTGCCTTCCTCTTTCTCTTTTTCTTTCTCTTTCTGTCCAAGGTCCCACATAGTTCCCTTATCTTTTCACTTTCCAAGGTCGGATCTCACTCAAAGTCTAACCTGGTAAAGACCTGAATACATGAATCTTACCAGACTTTGAAGTGGCCCTACAAACCCAAGCCCTTCACAGAAATCCTTTAATGTTTCATTGGGATGTGGAATTAATTTGGGATTTTTAAAGACTTTGACAGGGGAGCATATCCAGAAGATTCTACCATGATGGACAGTCTCCAAATATCAGTCTTGAGACAGACTATATGTGTTGACCAACAATCAGCATATTTAAGTACAGAGAAAATCTGTGCCCGAAGCTTAAAAGATATCTGAAGATCAATGATTTTGGCCATTTCAAATCATAAAGACCAACTGCAAAGGAAGAGAAGGATATACATTCTGGGTTGGTGTAAGAAGTACCCACTTCTGGGTGAAAAGAAATCATATCTTTTTAGAAATACTGAAGTATGTATAGACCTTGTCACAATCTCAGTTTCCCCATTTGTAAGCTGAGAATAGTATTCACAACTTGGATGTTATGATCCATCATCAGATTACTTATAAACCCTCAAATAATTGAAAATTCTAAGTAGATATAGGATTATAGAATTAAGGCTGATAAGGATCTTAAAGGCCTCAATCCCCTCATTTTACAGATAAGACCTACAGAGGTTGTAACTTGCCCAAGGTCATGCAGGTAATAAGTGACAGTGTCAGGTTTTGAACACAGGTCCTCTGACTACAAATGAACCATTGAATAATAGCAAAATTGCACCAAATAACAGCAAGGAGAAAAACAGCTTTTGTGGATGTTGCCCATTTCTGATATAGCAGAAGGAAATGAACCCAAACCATTGGAGCTGTATGGCTTTACCATTTTGTTCAAATAAATTTTCTCTCATAAAGTCATCCAGAGTTTGGTCTTTTTGCTTTTCATCTTGTTTGCCACTGACTATTATGTCAGTTACAATAGTACTGTATATGAAGTATACATTTGCTATTGTACTAGGGACTAGGCAACAGAGATAATATTTTTTTTTAGATTCAGAGAACTTGTGTTTGATTTCACTTCTATTGCTTAATATCTGCTTACTTATCTTACTACTATATTGCTAAATACCCATGTGACCTTGGGTTCTCTGGGCCTGTTTCCTCATCTGTAAGGTGAAGGAATTGGATTAGATGGCCTCCAGGCTCCATATACCTACATCCTGTGATCCCGCTCTTATTCTGAAACTCCAAACTGGAAACTAAAAAATTATGCGAATTCATGGAAGAATCTGGAATTTTCTGGCACAGAATGATAGGACCTTGGCTGGTTTTTGTTTGTGGGCCTCTGATCTAGGAAGGTCACACATGTTCTGTAGAGGCTCTTGGATTCCTTTCTGAGTCCTCGTCTTTATAAATCATCCTGTAGCAAGCTTGCCAACCAGTCAGTAGAATGACAGATTTATCATGATCTAGGAAGCATTCCCTGTGGAAAGGAGGACAAATACGCAGTGTGGTCAGAGAGAGGCAGGTGACCAAGATCCCCCTTTCTGCCTTTCCACTAACTCCCAAGGCAGCTCCACTGGGCCTTATCAGCTTGTGGGAAGAAAACAGTTGAGGATTGAGCTCTGGGGAATACTTACTTCACATCCTTTGATGCTCAGGGATTGAGGAAAAAGAATGTAAACATTCTTAAAGTAAAAGGACTTCAAAAACAACCCCCAAATCCTTAAAATTAATAAACCAATAAACTAAAATATGAAGCAGTACAAGTATTTGCATGACTGATAAGGAAAAAAGAAGAAAAATTTTAGATATCTTTTTTTGAGGAAAGAGAGAATAAAATGAGCAGGATTTTCCCCCTATAAACCTCATTAATGCTTCTCTTCTGGGGAGTAAATGCAGAGGGCATCTATCTTCTGTCTAGAGGGAGGTAAACATCAGCTTTCACTGGCAGTGGAAACTTGAACAATGCTGATTCTTGTTAGGCAGTAAATATATTCATTTCCTTCTCTCCCCTTACCCAGGGGCTAGGGCCTCTAAACACTCTTTTTTTTTTCTCTCTCTCTATTTTTACATTAGGTACCTCTTCCCCCTTGCTCCTGAAAGCTTATAAAGGTGTTTCAGAAGTCCTCCTACTTTGAAAAGGTGCTCATTCATTAAAGGCCAACACTTAAATTTTTCCCCTGTTGTTTAATGCTTGTGCTAAATACCCAGGTTTCAATCTCTGCTTATTTGCAATTGTTGTCCTTCTTATTAGGAAGCCACTGCTAGTGACACACCCTCAGGAGTTTTCCCTTTACCCTGGTTTCCAAAAGCAGGTTTGGAGATGCATTGGCCCAGGGCATTCATTTGTGGCATGGCTGGGCCAAGGCTGAAGTGCAGGCTTTGGTCATGGGTCAATGCCTTTAGAGAGTAAAGAAAAATGAACACAAAACCTTCCAGTTAGCACCAATAGGTCTTGGGGAATGTACAGTCTATAAAGATTTTCTTCTACTTTAAATTCTGCTAACGATGTTTTAAGACTTATCAAAGTTCTGCATTTTTTTCTAGATCTTACTTATTCTCTTTAATTAAACCATCAACTATTGGAGGATTGTTCCAGTTATTGGAAAGTAGTTTTGAGAGTGAATTAAGAATGTTGGCCTCATCTTCTTAGGCAAAATATAAAAGATAATCCAGGTAGATTCACAGCAAGGGAAATAACACTTTCTGGTAATTTTGTTTCCCCACATCCTCCATCCCTATCCCTTAAGGGTAAAAACTATCTTAGAAGCCTCTGAATTTCCAGCAGCTGGAAATTTATTTATTTATTGTGTCATTAGCAAAGGGTAATTTGAATAGGGATATGGTAATAAGATCACAAAAAGTGGAACTGGAAGGTGTTTCAGAAGTTATCTGGTCCAATCCCTTCATTTTACAGAAGAAAAAACTGAGGCTCCAGGAAATTAAATTACTGAGGTGGGATTTGAACCCAGATCCTTTAACTCTAGAAGCAATATATCCCATCACTGAGTTAGGATAACTAAATTCTAAATCTAGAAAATAGAGAGCTATGAACCAAGATGATAATACTTCTCTATTTTAAAAATATCTATAGTTCAATTCTTATGTCTGTTTCAATTTGGAAAGTACCTAGAATTTTTCTGAAAATTTTGAAACTTTTGTTTTGGGGGCTCTTGAATATCTACCTACTGCATCAATTAGAACCAAATTCAAGAATTTGGAATACTCAATAGAAAGTTCTTGGTCTTAATAAACCTGTGATGACACAGCCTGAAGAAGAATCTTTCCAAATCATGTAGAGGAAAAATAACCAAAATGTACTTAAAATAGAAATGTGCCATGAGAATACATTATTTTTCTTATATTAAATGCAGAAATCTGCATTTAATTCATTTCAATTTCAGGAGCTCACTTCCAACTCCAGTCAAGATCCAAGTGATAAGATCACACGGAAGGTATACTTCTTTCTGGTTTGGGTTTTTTTTTTTTTAAGCTATGAGGTTTTACAAATAGGAAAAATCAGAAAGCTAGCATGAGGTTCAAATTACTTCCTCTTTCTGGGCCTTATTTTCCTCATCAATAAAATGAGGAGGTTGGGTTAGGTACTTTAAGGTCCTATTTGCCCCTAAATTCCATGATCCCTTTATTTTATGATTTCTTGGTCATATTTTTTTTCTGTTGGAAACAAGAATTTATTATGCTCCTACTACGTACCAGGCCCTGTACTAAGCACTTTGCAAATATTCTCATTTGATCTTTATAATAGCCCTGGGCAGTAAGTGTTATTTTTATCCTCATTTTATAGTCCAGGAAACTGAGACAGACAGCTATTAAGTAACTTACCCAGGGTCACATAGCTAAGTGTCTGAGGCTGTTATTTGAACTCCCAAACATTGACCCCTGTCATTATGTAAAGGTCTGTTCATATCCCTTTGTTCAAAAATCTTCTGTGGCTCCCTAGTGCCTAAAGAGTAAGGATAAAATACATTGGCTGGGAATTCAAGGATGTCCACATTCCTGTGCCACCATCTCCTTCCAGCCTTGTTTCTTATTACTCCTACTATGCGCTCTGTATTCTAACCAAACAAAATGACTCTGTCTCCTGAATTTACCCTAGACTTTCCTTCCTCTGTGCTTGTGTTAATGCCATTCCCTGTATTTAGAATGGCCTCCTTCCTCCTCTTTACCTGTTGAGTTCCTTACCATCATTTGAAATTTAACTTAAGTGACATATCTTCCAAGAAGTCTTCCATGATCTCTCCTCCCTTGTTCCATTAATAAGGGCATTTTCCCCTTGGCATTCATGTAGCACTTTGTCTCCGGTGAATGTAATATATGGTACAATTATTTGTGTATCTGTCTAATTCCTGTACTAGATTGTAAGTTGTATGGGAGCAAGGAATGGTTAAACTTTATGTAGATCTCAGTACTTTGCACATTATACACAGTAGGAACTTAATGTTTGTTGAATTGAACTGAATTATAGTGGAAAGGATGCTAGTTTTGGATTCAGGAGCTAGGTTCCAATCTTGTGTGTTAACTATTGACTTCACTAGGCAATCCATTTCCATGGTCTTCGTTTTCCTCATCTGTAAAATGATGGGGTTGGATAAATCAGAGCTATCACTGGATTAGATGATTTTTGTAGTGCCTTCCAGGTCTAAATTATGATCCTCCAGATTTGCTGAAGTCAGATCTTTTCTGTCTAAATCTACAACTTTTTGTGCTGTGTTAACATCATACCCAACCTTCTAAGCCGGATGATCAGACACGTTTCCTAATGTTTTAGGATTTGCCCTCAATATATCTTACATCTAGGAGTTTTAGGTGCATCCATCATAGATAGTGACTTACCTGAAGATATTAATTAATGATAGTCTCTGTGGGGAGGGGTTGCAGTCTAAACATGTTAAAGAAAGGTATATTCTGCCAAAGAGGAAACATGTTATGCTGGGTATGGGATTTGAGCCCAAGTGTTTCTGGCTCCAGCTACCTGTTTCGGTAGAGCTAAAACAGGCTTTGTGCTGAGAATTTTGGAAGCAGTCATTAGGGAAAGAAAACAAACTACCCTTATTTAGAAAATGCAATTGTATATTGACAGAAAAATCCCAAGATTAAATTCGGATATATGGAGAAAAGCATTTCACCAAAGATTTAGAATCTCTTTATGGAGGATTCCACATCTGAGCCAGAATATTTTTTCTGAAACAGGCCTGACTCTTTCAGGGAGAAAATGGAAATAGGTTGTGAGGAACTGTTCAGTCAGGGAGAGATGATTTTATGAAGCAGTATGTTCTTAAACTGTATGATCTGGGATAAATAAGAGTGGGGATAGGGCACATAAATTTAAGGACATTGCTTTCTGTCTTGTGGCAAACTAGCTTCTCCTGAAGAAGACAGTGAATATGGTACCATATAGCAAGATAACATTGGATGTTTTTGCTGTTCTGAAAAATATATCCATAATTGAATTTGTATGCTTATAGAAGGATCAAGACTGCTTATAAGTCATACTAATGGTCTCCATGTGGAGTTGAACTCCCATTTTTCCTTCTAGCTTCATGTTGAGGGGGTTGTGATGGGAGGAGGGGACAGAGGGAGAGAAATATAAAAGTAGCCATGGCAGAGACTGAAAGAGAGAAAAAGGGAGGAGTAGAAAGATAGAGAAAGAGGCAGAGACAAAGAAGAGTAGGGAAAGGAGAAGGGAAGATGAGGAGGGTAGAGAAAAAGCCACCCATTTTTTTTGATAAAGAAAAACAGCATATGGGGAATGCACTATTCATTTGTATTATTCACTTCACACACCTGCATAATCTTTATTGAAAATCTTGTAAATGCAAGTGCTTCCATGAGGTTTCGAGTAGTTCCCATTTCCTTGTTATTTTTTAATTTTTATTTTTATGGTGTTTCAACACTTCTACTGAGCTCAATTCTCAGAGACAGAATTGGGCATAAATAATAATAGACCCTGGACTGAAAAATAAAGACAGTGTTAGAACACATCTTAGTCAAAGGGTTTTCATTTCAGCTTTTCATTTTGCCAAGTGGTCTATTGTTAATGTTTGTGAATATTCATCTAATTTTAGTAGAACTCAACTAATGATCTTATTAATAATAGGTGAGCATAGAGCATGGAATTTGGACTCGGAAGATATGAGTCCAGATCTCACAGCCCACACTTATTAGCTGTGCTATCCAGGGCAAATCCCTTAGCATCTCTGTCTTAATCCCCTCCTTAGTAAAATGGTGATAATAATAGTGCCTGCCTCTGAGTGTTGTTGTGAAGATCAAATGATATGCAAAATACGATAAGTAAAGATTAGAATCTTTAAATAGAAATAAGATTAATAATTTTAGTTAATTAATTTTAAAAATAGATTAATAAATAATTAAAGTGATTTAAATATAAATATATAAATAAGATATGCAATGTACTTTGCAAGCTTTAAAGTGCTACCTATTATTAGTAGCAATGGAACAGTGGTTAGAGTGCCTGAAGTCAGAAAGATGAGTCTTCCTGAGTCCATCTTACAACCAGACACTTACTGTGTCACACTGGGCAAATCACTTAATTCTGCTTGCCTCAGTTTCAACATTTGTAAAATGAGTTGGAGAAGGAAATGGCAACCCACTCCAGTATCTTTGCAAAAAAACAAACCAAACCCAAATAAGCTCAGAAAGAGTCAGACATGACTTAAAATAACTGAATAACAACATTAATTGTAGTAGTACTGTAGATCTTCAGAGTTAGGAGGGAGCTCAGAGATCACAGAATTGCAGGGTGATAGGATTTCAGAGTTGGAAGGGATATCAGAAACAATCTAGTCTAAATATTCTTGAACAGATATTCTCTCCCACAATATCACCTACAAGTGGGGCACCTTGGTCTCTCTTTTGGGAATCTACTCTGCCTTTACACAACTTTTATATTTAGGATGTTTGCCTGCCTAATTTTTTTGCTTACGTTTTCCTAGATATTAGCAATGATTTCTGTGTAGAGAGACAGAATGAGAAAAGATAGAAAAGAAGAAGAGAAGAGAGGTTGAGATAGAAATACAGAAACAGAGATAGAAAGAAGGGAAGAAAAATGAGGAAAAGAGGCACAGTGAGTCAGATTTAGAGACAAGTTAGCAATAGCTTCTGTATAGAGAGATAGAGACAAAGAGAAACAGAATGAGAGAGGAGAGAGGGAAAGATATAGAGACAGTGGTAGGGATAGGGAGCAGGGAAGAGAAGAGAGAGGGAGAGGCAGAGAGAAGTAAGAGGGCTCCTGATAAATATTTCTTTTCTCACTCAGAGCACATAAGGTAGTAGTTTTAATATCTCAGCTTTGCTGTGGTGGGATATTCAGTTTTTCTCTAACATTAAATCCTTGCTAATTAGTTGCCAAGTCCCACATAAAGAGGGAACAAAAACTGCTTCTAAAGTTAAATTAGGCTTCAGATACCAGAGTTTGTGACAGTATGTTCTCACCTAGAATCAGGAACATCCAGCCTGGTAAGGAAATTACTCCTTGGGTGTGGTTATGCTCTCTGGGAGGTGTGCTAAGAAAACATTTCAGGCCTCTAGGGTACCCCTTATTAAATTCTTGTTCTAGTGTATGAAATATTTCAGGCTGACTGCTCTCTAGTTTGAAAACAACCAGGACAGTTGTGTCTGTTGGGAAAAAAAAAAGTTTATTTTGTGGGGTAGTCCTTAGGCAAGACAAAAGTTTCCAGGATGTTTTATGTTTAAAATAAAATTCCCTGCGGTAGTGGCTGTTGATTGAAATGAAAAATACTTGGGTTATGCACATCTTAGTTTCGTTGGTAATCATTATCAAATATTTCTCAAGAAACTCGATGGGCAGAACACTATACTATATTATTATTTATCATATTATAATAATCATATCATATCATATCACATTGTATTATATTATGTTGGCTACCTTGGAAAGAAAGGCTGAAGAGCTTTCTTCTAAATGGGAAGGAAAGAAGGAATCATTCTTTCAAGTTTCCCATGTACCTAGTCAGTCCTCTGTGTTAGAAGATGTTGCTGCTATTGCTGAGAGTGTTACTGCCCAAAAGTGTGAGTGACAAATACAAGATATGTGACCAACAAAGTTTTCCATGTGGCAAAACTAGGCAGGCAATGCTTTGATTTATTACCATGATTTATTTAGCCAGGGGTGAGGAACCTGCAGCTTCAAGGCCACATGTGACCCTCTTGGTCTTCAAGTGTGGCCCTGTGATTTGTTCTGTGAAGTTCAGATTCTATCACTCCTGATGATGTTTGTTTTCTGAGGTTCTCTCTAGGTGGTCTCTTGGACCATTTAGAACCCAAAGGTGCCATACCCATCTTTGCTTACTGGATCCTAAACTGGGATTCCTGTGACTTTGTCTTCAAAATTGGGCTTGTTGCCAGAGTTGAATGACTTGCCCAGGGTCACACAACTAATAAGGGTCTGAGGCCAGATTTGAACTCAGGTCTTCCTAACTTCCCGCCCATCACTCAGTCCACTGAGTTATCTAGCTGCCTAACACATAGTAGGTGCTTAATAAATGCTTGTTGCCCTCCCTCTCTCCCTTCCTTCCTTCCTTCCCTCCTTCCTTCTTTCCTTCCCTCCCTCCCTCCTTCCTTCCTTCCTTCTTTCCTCCCTCCCTCCCTTCTTTCTTTCCTCCCTCCCTCCCTTCTTTCTTTCCTCCCTCCCTCCCTTCTTTCTTTCCTCCCTCCCTCCCTTCCTCCCTCCCTTTCTACCTCCCTCCCTTCCTTCCTCCCTTCCTTCCTCCCTTCCTTCCTCCCTCTCTCCCTTCCTTCCTTCCCTCCTTCCTTCCTTCCTTCCTTCCTTCCTT